>NC_135336.1:48815862-49118893 GCF_023851605.1 Tamandua tetradactyla
TCTTTTCCCAACCTTTCACTTTCAACCTATATTTATCTTTGGGTCTAAGATGTGTTTCCTGTAGATAGCATATAGAAGGATCCTGTTTTTTAATCCATTCTGCCAGTCTATGTCTTTTAATTGGAGAATTCAGTCCATTGACATTTAGAGTTATTACTGTTTGGATAATATTTTCCTCTACCATTTTGCCTTTTGTATTATATATATCATATCTGACTTTCCTTCTTTCTACACTTTTCTCCATGTCTCTCTCTTCTGTCTTTTTGTATCTGACTCTAGTGCTTCCTTTAGTATTTCTTGCAGAGCTGGTCTCTTGGTCACAAATTCTCTTAGTGACTTTTTGTCTGAGAATGTTTTAATTTCTCCCTCATTTTTGAAGGACAATTTTGCTGGATATAGGAGTCTTGGCTGGCAGTTTTTCTCTTTTAGTAACTTAAATATATCATCCCACTGTCTTCTAGCTTCCATGGTTTCTGCTGAGAAATCTACACATAGTCTTATTGGGTTTCCCTTGTATGTGATGGATTGTTTTTCTCTCGCTGCCTTCAAGATCCTCTCTTTCTCTTTGACCTCTGACATTCTAACTAGTAAGTGTCTTGGGGAACGCCTATTTGTGTCTAATCTCTTTGGGGTGCGCTGCACTTCTTGGATCTGTAATTTTAGGTCTTTCATAAGAGTTGGGAAATTTTCAGTGATAATTTCTTCCATTAGTTTTTCTCCTCCTTTTCCCTTCTCTTCTCCTTCTGGGATACCCACTACACGTATATTTGTACGGTTCACATTGTCCTTGAGTTCCCTGATACCTTGTTCAAATTTTTCCATTCTTTTCCGGATAGTTTATGTTTCTTTTTGGAATTCAGATGTTTCATCCTCCAAATCACTAATTCTATCTTCTGTTTCTTTAAATCTGTCATTGTAGGTATCCATTGTTTTTTCCATCTTTTCTACTTTATCTTTCACTTCCATAAGTTCTGTGATTTGTTTTTTCAGTTTTTCTATTTCTTCTTTATGTTCAGCCCATGTCTTCTTCATGTCCTCCCTCAATTTATCGATTTCGTTTTTGAAGAGGTTTTCCATTTCTGTTCGTATATTCAGCATTAGTTGTTTCAGCTCCTGTATCTCATTTGAACTATTGGTTTCTTCGTTTGACTGGGCCATATGTTCAATTTTCTGAGCGTGATCCGTTATCTTCTGCTGGCGTCTGGGCATTTAGTCAGATTTCCCCGGGTGTTCGACCCCACAGGTTGAAAGATTTTTCTGTGCAATCTCTGGGTTCTGTTCTTCCTATCCTGCCCAGTAGGTGGCGCTCGTGGCACACGCCTGTCTGTGGGTTCCACCAGCGAAAGTTGCTGTGGGTCCCTCAACTCTGGAAAACTCTCGCCGTAGGGGAGGTTCGGCAACCGAAGCGTCTTGGAAGAATGCCAGCCGGCCCGGGGTTCCAAACGCGGGGAGGGTCGCCGGCCGTCGCAGCACAGGAGAGCGTCCGGCCAAATTAGCCAGTCGGCCCGGGGCACCAAGCGTGGCGGGAGGGCACCAGCTGTCGCAGCCCGGGAGAGTACACTGTTCCCATCCGACGGGGGAGTCACGTGTTTGGAAGGGATCCCCCGGTCACTGTTCTCCGCAGTCTGGGGATTTCTGACCCAACTATCTCAGTTGTTCCGGGGGGCCTCGTGTGGTGGGGGCACCAGCCGCCGCGGCCTAAGGGAACTGCCTGTCCAATTCTACCAGCTGGCACAGGAAGGTGGAAGGGAGGGACTCCGGTCGCTTGCTGTCCCACCCAGGAAAGCCCGTGCCCCTTGGTGATCTCACCAGAGCTGGTTCTCCCAGATAGTCAGCCGTTCCAGGATGGGGTACGCTGTCCCTTTGATCTCCCTCGTGGTTCCGGGAGCTGCTCTGTATTATCTTCACTCCCCCAGTAGCTATTCTGGAGGAGGAAAGGTGAGGGCAGCAAGGCTGTCGAGGCTGGTGGCGGAGGAGCACGGTGAAGGCGGGGGAAGAGGGCACTGTGGTGGTTGGAGAGCAGCCGGAGCAGGCGGAGAAAGAGAGGGGAGAAGGAGGGCGGGCGGCTCGGCTGCTGCGGGGGCGTGGGCGCCGCGCGGCGGGCCGGCGGAGAAAGCCAATTAATTAAATTTTTAATTAAAATTTTTAATTTTAATTTAATTAATTTTTAATTAAATTAATTAAGTGTAACTGAATGTGGTAATCCTTTATCTTTGAAATATTAAAAGTGAGATTGGTCTATAATTTTTTTCTTGTTCTGTGTGCTTCAGGGTTTGTTATTAAGGTTATCCTAGCCTCATAAAATATGTTTGTCATTTCCAATTAATTTTTTTCGAATAGTAAGTATTTTCAAGTTTTACATATCCTCTTGAGTTAATTTTATTTTCCTACAAAAGTGTGAATTTCGTTTAATTTTAAAAACATATTTCATAAGCTTCATATTATTCTATTTGTCGTGATGATAATTTTTCAATATCAGTATTTTTATTTGTGCATTATTTCTTGAGAAATACACTTTTGGTTTTGTAAACATTATCTAAAGGATCTTTGTTCCATTATTCTCTACTCTTAGTAAGCTGTGTTATATTTTTCCTTTCTATGTCTTTAAATATTCAATTTTACTTCCGATTTCTTTATTTGAATACGTTACTCATTATTTTCAAGCAATTTTGTTCTACAGTAAATATATTTCAAAACTTAAAATTTATCTGTATGTATTGCTTTAACAGTATCTTAAGTTTTTATATATAGTACATTTATTATTCTGGCCTAACTCCTTTGTCACTTCCAATGTGATTTCTTCTTTAGCCCTTGAGTTATTTAGAGAATAATTTTTATTTTACAAATAGGTGAATTTTTAAAACTTCTATTTTTTTTATTGTTGATTACTAGCTTTGTTGCGTCAGGGTTAAATAAATTAGTCTATATAATATCAATTATTTGACAGTTGTTGAAACAACTGTAAATTTATATAATCAATTTTGGAAAATGTTCAACTATGGAAAGACTATGCATTCTATACTAATTGCAGAATTTTTAGATGATTAGATCAAATATATATGCCATTCAGAAATTGTATGAATTTACTAATTTTTGTGTGTTTGATATATCAATTTCTGACATTTCTTTAAAATATTAAATTATGATTTTGCCTTTGTAGAATTCACTTTTAATTCTGAAAGATTTTGTTTATTAAAATTTCAGGCTAAATTTATGCTTTTCATATTTTTGTTAGATTGTTCTTTTACTATTATATAATACTTTTCTTCATGTTCATTAATGTCTGTATTTAAATTCTATTTTATTTAACATTAAGTTGTTACAGTGGATTTATTTTAGTTCATAAATATCTTGAATATTTGTTTTCATCCTTTTATTTTTCATGTGGCTTTTTATATTATGTGTCTTTTGTAATCAGCATGGAGCTGTATTTATTTCCTAGATTCTAATCTAATCATCTCTCTCTTATTAGATGAGCTTAATCCCTTCACATTTTTATCATTTTTGGTATTTTGGGCTAATTTCTTTAATCTAACTTTGCTTTCATTTCTGTTTAAAATTCTTAACCTTTGTTTTTCTGTTTACCTTTTTCTACTTCTTTGCTATATCTTTTCCTGGTTACTAATGGATTGATAATTTATTTTTTAAAGTTGTTTTTCCCTTGCTTATTTTGTTTTCAAGTGGTATATTTCTATACTTTTGATAGTAAGCTTTGCGTTTTAAACTCTCATACTTAACTAGAAAGTTTCATAATGAATCTATAATTATTCAGCATTTATTGTCTCTTCCTGAATATGCTTTAACTACCTATTATACACAGTCTCTCCAGATCTTGTCATTTTCTTTATACATATTTTTAATTTTTTTAAAAATCAAAAATTAGATTAATTTTACAATTACTAGTGTATTGAATTTATTAATATAGTTCATCAGCATCTGTCTTCCTCAATGCCTTTTTAACTTTTGCTTTCCCTATGGGTTTATTTTGATCCTTGCCTAATTATATCATAATGATCCATTTAGAGATGGCTACAAATCGAATGGGAATAAACATGCTTAATCCAAGTATTTCTAAAATCAGCATTATTTTTCCTTCACACTAGAAGTACAGTTCAGTATATATATATTGGCATGGGCAGACTCTGGAAATTGAAACTGGGTCCCTAGCATGGCAGGTCTGCCACTGCTCCACCTTTGCACCACCCTCAGGATTTTTTCATATTATGTTCTGACATAATATTACTATTACTCTTCAGGAGAGTAAAGTCTGTTGTCAATCTAAATGCTATTTTTCTGAAAGTCCAATTAGAAATGTATTCAAATCTCTCATCTCTCTTTCATATACTTTAAAAACTCTTTCATATTTTTAAAATATCCTTATGTCTCTGGGATGCGTTTTGATTGAACGCCTCAGTAAAATCTACCATTTTGTTAATTCTCTCTTTGTGTTAGGTCTAGAATTTGTCCCATTTATTGGGATATTATATGTTAATTTATTGAGATATTATAAATTTAATGAGATATTATCATTAATATATTAATATATAGCATATATTTATTTGTGAGATTTCTAATTTGTCATTGCAAACCTATTCATTTTAGTGAGACTGTTCTATAACATTATTTTATTCAGAGTGAATTTGTATTGATTTATTGTCTATCTTCTTTTATTATATTCAAGTGTTTTGCAATTTTGTTTAGTAGGCCTTTTTTGAATGAGAGTGTTTCTTTTTCTCTCTTTCTGATAGTTTGCAATTTCTCCACCTGGCTTTCTGGGCCCTGGATTCAGAGCTAGGCATCTTAACGATATTTTGGAATTTATTTTCTGTGGTTAGGATTGTAATATTATTTAATTTGCAATATTTTTGTTGTGTCTATGATCCCAGCACTTCATAGCTCTGTAATTCCACTTAAGACATAGCCTTAGACTGCCTTTGAACAACATTATTTTCAGCCTCCTTTCACAAATAGAGCAGCTCCACCCTAGTCTTTGGCTTCAAGTTGTAAACCTGGCTCAGGATCCCTACAATTTTGTGTGGAACACATTTTGTTTCTGTACCTTGCAGGGCCAAAATGCCTCATTCTCAGTTTTTGCTTCTAAACACAGAATTTAGCAGGACTTTGGCTTTGAATGTCTCTCCATGCTTTGCAGGTATGTTCTGTTTCTGATCAGAGATGCTTCTTTATAATTTTATGTATATGTGTATGTATGTATATATATATATAATTTAAACATACGCATATATAATATCATATGTATGTATATAGTGTGTGTAAATATACTTATACATGCAAATTCATATACACACATACATATACTTGTAAAATCTCTCATTTAATGAATTTGAAGTAAAAGGATTTTCTGAAGTTTTAGTTTACATCTTAAAATGAATTTCATTTATTATTATTATTAATTTATTTAAAGTTCAAACATATAAAAATGTACAAACTATAACTTACACTCATGATGTGACCCCTATCAAATGTGATATTTCTTTTCTAATTTTTAAAAATAAGCATTACAGATAAAACTAATATTTGTTTTAACCATGATCCCAAGCTGATATCTCTTTCCCTCTTTAATGGAAGACACTGTTGTAGGTTTGGTGTGTATTCTTCCAGTTCACATACATTTCCATTCATAGTGAAATATAGTACTGTTTCCTGTTTTTTATGTACTTAAACTGTACTATGCTCTACTGATTTTATATCTTGCTTTTTCACACTTAATATTATATTATTGAGATTTTGATTTTTTTAATTTAATATTTTTTTATTTATTCTTAGTAGTATAAATTCTTTATTCTATTCCACTATATGCATGCGATATATTTGTTACTTTGATTTAATGGGTATTTATGTTTTTAAGTTTGTTTTTTTTTTGCATAGGCAGGCACCAGGAATTGAACCTGGGTCTCTGGCATGGCAGGCGAGAACTCTTCTTGCTGAGTCACCATGGCCTGCCCTATGTTTTTAAGTTTTTATTACAGCACCGCTACAGTTAATATTCTTGTACTTGTCTCTTTGTATAGATACTTATAGCTACTCTAGGACATATATCTGAATTTTTGAGTATGCACAGGTTCAGTTTTATGGTACTCTCCAAAATGGTAATAAAAATTTACTCTTTTACCAGCACCATATGAGTGGATCATATTTGTTAAATAATTTCTCTACTACAGGATTGTCATACTTTAAAAACTTTGCCAATGCTATTGTGAAAAACCATTGCTTGTTTTAGTTCACTTTGCCATTATTGATTATAATTGAGATTAAGTTTTTGTCAAATGTTTATTTTCCATTTGGATTTCCTCTTCTGTGAATTACCCATTGATATCTTTGCCCAAATTTCTGTATTTTTATTGGAATATTTGTTTTGATTTATTCTAACACATGCGTGTATTTATGTGCATGTGTATATATTTGCAATAATCATTCTTGAAATCATCCCTTTGTTATATATCTTGCAAAAATTTTTTTCCAAGTGCATTTCTTGCTTGTATTTCTTGTGGCCTTAGCACAATACTGAACACAAACCTAGCACGCATTGTATTGTTTTCTAACTATGAAGTCACATGATGGCCGTGCTTAGTGAAATATGTGTGTAGATAAGAGAAAGAAGGAACGAGATGTATAGGAACCATTAGGAGGTTGCTTATTAATTCAGGTATGGTCTGGGGAAGTTATGCATGTGGATAGTGGTAATGGGTGTGAAGAAGGGTCAAATTAAACAAAACCCCGGAGAAAACTGATTAAAGACGAACCATGAAAAATAGAGTACTGAAGAACATTTCTCTTTTTGTTTTAGGAATCTGACATAGGTGGTTGATAATAAGAGTATGTGTTTGACTTTATCTTTCTTGAGACTTTGAATATTTACGTGAAAATATCTTGCCTAAAACTGGAAATCTTCAAGAGTCATCATTAAAAATTTAGGTTAGAATCCACAATTACAGGTTTGGTAACTGGTATGGAACAGAACTAGACATATAATTGTGATGATGAGGTTGTAATTCTAGTAAAGGAAAGAAAGGAGGAATGTATGGTCTCTGAGAAAGAGACAGCCATAGAACTTCTAAATCTGAGATGTAAGAGAAGAACTGGGAAAATATGGATGCAGGTGAGCTTGTGCTTGTGCTTAGCTTTCACTGTACTCTTATCTGCTTAGTTCTTCTTATACTCTAGTGAAACTACAAATGTCTCCCCTTTAAAAACATAAAAAAAAAAACAAAACTCCTTGCTCATTGCGTAGTCCCTGGAACACATCATTCACTTGACAGATGTTTGTTGATGGGATTTAGGAATGAAGAGAAGGAAGGAAGAGAGGCAAGAAGGGTTCAATAGAGTCAAATGCTTTTATTTTTTGAGTTTGTACAGTACCTTTATGATTATTTTATGTGGGTTGGCTGGGCTACAGTACAGTTTTTTAACCAAACACTCATCTAAGTATTGCTGAGCAGGTATTTTGTAGATATAGTTAGCATCCACAATCGGTAGATGTTAAGTAAAGGCACTTAGCCTCAATAATGTGAATAGGCCTCATCCAATTAGTTAAAAAGTCTTAAGACCAAAACCTTAGGTTTCCTGGAGAAGAAGTTCAGCAGCTAAAATACAGCATCAACTCCTGCCTGAGTTTACATCCTTCTGGTCTGCCCTGCGGATTTCAGACTTGCCAATCTCAACAATCGCGTGAACCAATTCCTTGAAATAAATATCTTATTTGTATGCCTGTGCGTGTGTGTGCATGCACACTTAATGCCCTATAAATTCTATTTCTATGGAGGTTTCTGACTGATACAATCTTATTCCAGAAAGAATTTAAAATAGCACTGGGTCAACTATTAGAATGTTGAAGAAAATGGAAAAAGAGAGAAGAAGAAGCAATAAAATAAGAGACTATAATTCTTTGTAGACCACATATCAGGAATGATTTATGATTTTGAGATTTGAAGGAAAAGAGTTTATAAAATAAGAAAAATGTACATTACACAACCCATGCAAGGAATGCATTCACAAAAATGAATGCATTTTCATTTAAATAAAATAAACACATCAACAGCAATAAATCGATATTGAGAGCCAGTAGAGTTAGATTTTGGCTTTGGTTTTGTCATAAATATCAATCTGGAAGAAATTATTTAACATTTTAGGTGCTGGATTCCTCGTTTATGAAATAAAGATTGTTGATTGCAGAGCTTTAAATGTTCCTTTTTGCTTCAAAATTATGGTGCTAAATGCATATTTGGACAGCTGTAGAGTCTTATTACTTCAAGTGATCTTTGAAACTTTTCGTTCCTTAATATACATAAATAATTAAGGCAATGCAATCTAGTGGTAAGGGTGTTTACATCATTCTTTTTTGGGGGGGATACTAAAGCAATATCATTTATTTATTCATTTGTTTCCTTCCTATTTCCCTCACTATTTTCCTCTTTTTAACTCTTTTGCAGCAAAACTCCTTGAATAGGTCCTTCATTTTCTTTGACTCCAATTCTCCATCTCTTTTACTTCAACTCATCCCAGTTAAGCCATCACCACATCCCACCTTCTGACACTCGTCTTCCCAAGGTCATCCCTGACCTCTGTACTGCTAAACGCAGTAGTCAAACTCTAGCCTTCATCTGACTTGATCAGTGATTACCCCATCTTTTTGTTACTCTTTCTTCACTTGCTTCCAGGCCCCAGCATCCTTCTGGAATTTTTTCCAACTTACTGATTATTCCTTCTTAGATTCCCTCACTGGACATTCTCATCATTCAATTTCTTAATACTGGAGAATTTCACCTTGTGCTTTTGGTCCTTTTATCTCCTCCATCTACGTCAACTCCTTATGTAATCTCATCCAATCCCACGTCTTTAAATACCATTTACATGCTGAAGACACCCAAATTTATATATTCAGACTTCACTCTTGAACTCTAGACATATGAACATAATTGCTTACTTGTCACCTTTACTGGACATCTTATAGTTCACACATCTAAAACTGAACTCTTGTTTGTTTGTTTGTTTTCTCCTCATGTTTGCTCAGTTTGCAGCTTTTCTCCTTCTGGTTCACGGCAACTTCAAGCTGTTTAGACAAAAATCTTAGGGTTATCTTTGAGTAATCTCATTCCCTCACATCCTCTAGCCATCTCTCAACAAGTCCAATGGGCATAACTCTCAAAATATATCTAGAATGACCACTTCTCACCACTTCTGTTTCAACCCTTTGGTCTGAGCTATCATTATCTCTCATCTGGATAATTACAATGCCCTCTCCTATTGTTTTCCCTGTTTCTATAATTGCCCCTCTGCAGTCTTTTAACAATGTCACATCAAAGCTATTATTTTAAAGCAAAAGTCAGGTTGTGGCACTCTGCTCAAAATCATCTCATGGATCTTCATTTCCCTCGGAAAATGACAAAGCCCTTAAAATGCCTACAAAGTGCTTGCATGTTCTGGATGCCGAAAACTTCTCTGACCTCATGTCCCACTACCTCTCCCTTTGGTTCTCCATTCCAGCCATTGGCCCTCCCACTTTTCTTCCTACAAACCAGCAAGCTCTCATCTTTGGAACTTTGCCACAGCCATTTTATCCCCAATGACTGCATAGTTAATTCTTTTACTTCTTTTAATGTCTCCTACACAATGGTGTGCATCCTAAACATCCTATTTAAAATTGTAGCCTGCCTTTTCACCCTGGCATTCCTAATACTCCTTAATGTAGTTTGCCTTTTATTTTTTACATAACATTGATTTAATTCTACAAATAATGTGTAACAATAATTTTATCAGATGAACTAGAGTAAAAGTACCCTATGTTTTCCATCCCCCCGGTATTCTAATTGTCCAAATATTGAACTATCATCAATCATTTAATAAATTGCTTTCTATTATACATGTAACATTATGATTCAAAAGATGAAAATATTAGCATTTTAAAATTGTTGGAAAAACCTTACAATATCTACCATATGTCCCCTGGGAACTCTATATATCAGTGACACTGTATTTGTAGTTCTTCAATCAAACCATGTTCTTTTTCTTGGATTCTCTTTCCCTCCCTCAACATTTGGTTAACCTTACCTTAGGCTTCATGATGTTATTTTTTTTTCAGAGGGTCTCGGAGCAGCCTCTGATTATCTCCACTATAGCACTGTTCACTCTTTTTAGTAGTTGTCAGTCTTCTTGTCTGAGTTCCCCATAAGTCTTGAGTTCCTTAAGGCATTCATCATGGTATTCCCAGTGCCTCACGCTGCCTGGCACCCAAAGACACTCAATTAATAAATGAATGACTGGGTTGCTTTGAATTGGAGATAAAGCTCCCCTCCCCAAGCCCAACTCTGTTAGAATCATTCTTGGTTAAGGACTGGCAATCTCTTAGATAAACTGAGTAAGGCAAGGAATGAGAGGGATTAGATACATCACAACTTTTTTCTTGTTTCCACAAACTAGCAACAAGCTAGAGCGATAAATAGTACTCACTCCTTCCCTGAGATGCTAGACAGGGCAGCTAGCAATTTTAGATCCTCCGTGCCCTCTGAGAAATTTAGTGTAGGAAGCCAAGCCTTTCTGACATCTGTTTTACTATCATTTTTTTTTTGCTGTGTCTCCAGAAACATTGGTGAAGTCGTCACAGGACAGGAAAACAGGGCTTAGGATATTGCAGCCACTAGTTATGCCTGATGTTGGATAAATACCTTAATGTGTCCAGCCTTCAATTTCTCTGCCATTTTTAAAAAGGGAAATATCATTCTCCTGTCATAGATAAATGACATGATATTAACTAAAATCATAACCATAGTATGCTTTAAGCTTCATAAAAGATGGTACAAAATGAAAAATATATAGTTAGTAAACATGAATTAATTGCCCAGAGTTGTTTTTGAGTATTTAAATGCCATATTGATATCAAAATGACTCTTACTTTGCTTTTCAACTATGGTTAAATTACAGTAATTATTTACTAAACAATTCCAGAATCTTACCATTAAAAAAACCATTGTCATTAAAAATTGCATTTATACATGAAAAGATGTTCAATATCATTAGCCATAAGGGAAACGCAAATTAAAACCAAAATGAGATACCACTTTACACGCATTAGAATGGCTGCTATTTAAAAAGCAACAGCAAACAAATCATTGAGAGGATGTGGAGAAGCAGGAAGACTCCTTCATTGTTGGTGGGAATGTAAATTAGTGCAGTTAATATGGAAAGCAGTTTAGTGGATACTCAAAAAGTTAAGTATGGAATTACCATATGACCTGGCAATCCCACTTCTGAGTATATACTCAGAAGAATTAAAAGCAGGGACTCAAACAGATATTTACACACCAATGTTTATAGTGACATTATTCAAAATTGTCAAAAGATGTAAGCTGTAAAAGTGTCTATCAACAGGTGAATGGATAGTCAAAGTGTGGAATATACAAAAGTGGAATGTTATGCAGCTATGAAAAAGAACAAGGTTCTGGTGCATACAACAGCATGGATGAAGCATGAAGACCTCAGGCTGAGTGAAATAACCCAGATACAACAAAACAAATATTGTATTATCTCACTGAACTGAAACTTAGAATAAGCAAATACATGGAGTCAGAAGCTACAATACAGGTTAACAGGGTCTGGGGAGGGCTAGAGAAAGGGGAATTAGGGCTTAATTGGGATGGAATTTCTGTTGGGGGTGATGGAAAACTTGTGTTAATGGATGATGGGTTATAGTTACATACTTTGTGAATGTGATTAACATCACTGAATTATATATTTGAATGTGTTTAAAGGGGGAAATTTTAGCGTGTAGATATGTATAATAGGATAAAAATTATTTTAAAAAACTTGCTGTAATTTTATCTGTTGTTCTTTTAAAGAGAAAAGAACTTATAAATAGTTATTGCAAAATTACCAAATACTTACTTGTCACTTAACAGAGTTGAATTTTATGAGTTGATATCTTGCATTGTATTTTCCAGTGACACTTGAAAAAATGCTATTCTGCTTTATGTGACCTCATTTGTGCTCTTCTTTTCTTCTTCATTTCTCATTTCATAAATATATGAGCACCAAATATGCACTGACTAGGGGCCAAGCACACTTCTAGGCTCAAGGAACTGCTAGACCCTGGAAAGCTGATTCACGTCTGGACAAAAACATTCCTTTCCATAAACTCAACAGTTTGGCAATGAATTTCTGCAGCAGACACTTGTAAAAACAGAATCCCTGAAAGGAGTGGGGACCACATGTCTAAGAGACTGGTGACATTTTTAGAAAAACGCATAAGGTTTAGCTGGTTTATTTTGTATTATTGCTTTAATGCATAACAATTTAATAAACTACCAACAAAGGGAAATATACAGTAAACAATCCTCATTCTTTGGTATATATGCTTGAGTGTAGGCAGAAACACACACAAAATAACTCCATAATTAGCAACGGACTATGTTCAGATATGGATCAAGGAAGGGGCCAATGGGATTTGAAAAAAAATAATGAAAAATCAAAAGAGAACTTTTCTCCCTTTACAGTCAAAGGAAGAAAATACATAAGTAAATCCAAATTACATATAATTTTTGTTAATATAAAATTAGTTTTTCTTTGTCCCTATAATTGAATGGATAAGAAAGATTTTATAGCTATAATTTGGAACTGGCCACTGTAGTAGGACAAATATTAGCCATCCCAAAATGTCTACCCCATAAACCCCAGAATCTGAATATATTGTGTTACCTTGCGAATGCGACTTTGTAGATTTAATTAAGGTTGCAGTATGTAAATAAGGGAGAATATCCTCCCTTATTTTATCTGTAAAAATGTGAGCTCTTAAAAAACAGACTTTCTCAGGCTGGAACCAGAAGAGAAAATGCAGAAAAAAGAGGTGGCAGAAAGAAGTCATAAGAGATTGTGAGTATGAGACGTTCAACATGGTGTGATTGGTTCTAAGATGCAGGGGCACATGTAAGTCCTGGAGAGAGGCCTTTCAGCAGTAAGGGTGACTCTGGGCTGACAACCAGAGAAGAAATGAGGACCTGCCAACAACATGAATGGGCTTGGAAAGGGATTATTCCAGAGTCTTCCAAAGTAGCCCAGCCAGCAACACCTTGATTTAGCCTTTTGAAACAGAGAGCCGAGAAACCAGCCTGGCCAGCTTGAACTTCTGACCTAGAAAACCACATGAGGTAAATTTGTATTGTTTTAAACTGCTAATAGAGGCACTGACTCATTGGTACTTTCAAGGTACCCAGCTTGGTTGCTTTCCAAAATTTCGATTGTATTTCAACTGTTGAATCTCATAATCCCATTGTCATACATAGAAAAACCTTCTGAATGTTTTTGTCTCTAGACAAGCTCATAAAGCCTCCATTTAACTTATAGTATGCCATGCCATAATTAATAGCACTTTTATTTTAATGATGCCTATCAACCCTACATACCTTTATTTCTGTCAATACATTTATCTCAGTTTCAATGCATCTTTTTCTTTCAGGAGCAGTAGTTTTTCTGAAAGAGGCATTGGAGACAGGGTTTGTGCTAAGGCAGTAACTCATGGATAAAAACGAACCTCCCTAGAGTATACACTGTCTTGGAGTTCTGAATTGGGAAATAAAATGGATAATTACTTTCATAATTCACAAATCAGGTATTTATTAACTCACTGTTTTGTGCTAGGAATTAGTGACTGAGTCAATGCTTTCACGGACATTACAGTTTAGATGAAAGAGATATATAAAAAATAAAGCTTAACATAAAGAATTTCTATATTTTTGTGGAGTGCTCATGGAAGACTTATCCGAGGGAGTGACCATTGCACTCAGACTCGAGGGTGATAGGGGAATGCCCCATGACAAAGATTTGGTTTTGGTCAAGTTAACAGATTGATCATGTTCAAAATCAAGCAGGGAAGAAGTGCTATAAGCAGTTCAGTATTTCTGGAATGAGAAATACGAGAATTGTAAGTAGAGAAGAGAAAATTCAAGGTAAGTAAAGGCCAGATCATAAAGGGTCTTTTGTGTCATGCAAAAGGATTGGACAGTTTGAAAATTTTGTAAACCGAGTCCTTGTAAATTGAAGATTCCTTTTCATCTTCTGGTATGCACTTATACACATGTATTTATAATCAGATGAATGTGCTAGTGTGCAGATTAGATGCTCAATACATATTTGAATGACTGGTTGGGCTCCAAAATAAAACAAAGTCTGAAAGCAAAGAGGTAAAAGGAAGAGGATAAATTTAGGGACTGCAACCAGGATTTGAAAGAAAGACATATTGCCTGGAACAAAGAAGCAATGCAAGGAGAAATGGAATCAGAAGCAGACTTGGATTAGGCAGAATAAATACAAACCAACAGAGGAAAGGCACAAAATGAATCATGAAAATTGAGGCTATATTTATCATTTCCTGACATGGGTACCATAATGTAGGCAGTATGTATGTAGCCCTAGGGAATGCAAATGGTTTGTGATCACCCTCAGTAAATTTGTTAAGTATTAAATGTTCATATTAGGCTCATTTAATTTTTTTTTTGGAATTTGGCAATAAATATGAACACTATTCTATAGGAAACAATGTGAAGTCAACACTCAATCTTTTCAAGCTGGTAAACAACAACCTCATTTTCAAATATGGTAGAGTTTTATGACTTTGATGAAATTTGTTTCAGTGTAAAGTTTGGCTCCAATTTAACACTTAGATTATATTTAGTAAGCCAGAGAATCAAGCTATGGCTGAACAAAGTGAAACTGCCAGAATATGATGATTGATACCATCTGATCTAAAATAGCAAACAAAAAACAAGAATTATAGCCAGTCAGGACAGGCGTGCTTATACAAGAATAACTGTCCTACTTATCATTCCAAAAGCAATTATTTCTTAGTGAAAAACTTGCCATTTTCCCACTTGGGGAGGGTTCTATAAATGAGGTATATTACCTCAGCCTCACATTCTCTAGAAAACAAAGGAGCTTTTTGTTTTCTGAACCCCAACCCAGCTACCTCTCTTGTGACTCAAGCCCCAAAGTATCTAGAATTGAGAAATAGGCAGAGCAGACACAAATGACCTTGTTTTAGTGGCTCATATATTTAGCTGCAAAGAAGTGGTCATGGGAAGTTGTTCTGGTATTACAAAAATATTGATTTTCTTTCTGGATATGTCACTCCCTAGAGAAGTTTAGAGGAGAAACTTCACTCCTTATTGCTCCAACATTTCCTAAAACAGTGAAGACAACTCCAGCAAGTTCACTGTTTGTATGATCTCTGCAATTATGGGTGGGCACTGTCTAAAATATGAATAAGGTTGCCTTTGGTTCAGTCATCCCAAACCTCCCATATCTCTCTTTTCTTTTCATAAATAAATCTTTTAGAAAAGTATACTACTTTTTTTTCTTTGGCATGGGCAGTCTCTGGGAATCAAACCTGGGTCTTTGGCATGGCAGGCGAGAATTCTGCCACTGAGCCACTGTTGCAGCACCCAAAAAATAAAAAAAAACCACACTTTTTAAGTGTGAAGAATGAATGGAGAGAAAGGCTTAGTAGGAAAGAGAGCTAAAGGGGTTTGGTTGATTGGCAAAATTGTAGCACTTAAAAAAGTGAAGTTACCAGCAACCAGTTCTATAAGACCGTTTTGCTGACCTTGTGACGCCAAGATGCTTTTGAGTATCGAGTCTGCCTTACTATATGCCATGTCCCTGGAAGACTCTTTCCTTTCTGAGTGTTTAATCATGTTCCATTCTATTCAGACATCCTGGTAAATTGAAAAATGATATTCTCACTTCTACCTGACCACCTCCTTCCTGCCCTAGTCTTCTGTTCATCTGAATGCTGGGTCTGAAAGGAATCTGTGTTACTGGAAATTAATAAGTGTTGTCTTCCTTTTTATACTGAATGACAATGGAGCTGAACTTCTTTGAGCTCCCATTTCTTTTTTTGAAAATGAACTGGATAAGAAAAGTTTCTTATCTTTTTCAGCTCTGTGAGTCTTCGCGTAATTTGTAATCATTCAAACTGAGATCTCCAGGCACTGAATACAAGAACTTAATAACAGAACCAAACTTTATACTAACCTGCTTCCTTCACTCTTTCCCTCTCTCCCTTCCTTTCTTCGTTTCCTCCTTCCAATAACTTTTCATATGTTAACCAGGTACCAGGCATTGTGTGGAGAAGTTCTGAGATCTCCAAAAATGAAATTAGACAGAACTGGCCTCTAAATTCAGACTTTCACACTCACTAGCTTTGTGATTTGGGGCAAGCTCTCTTAGCTGGGTCTCCATTTTCTTTTCTTTCATCTAGGGAGAATAATACTGTCACATAAGGTTGTTGTGAAGATTAGTACTAATGCCCCAGCCCATTTTCTTCCTAATTAGTGAGCATTCAGTGGATGATAGTGTTATCATTACTTTCTTTACACTTCATGGCTGAATGTTTTCTGCCTTCAATCCATAGACCAATTACAATGAGTCATTTTGCCCTGCTAAGTGCTAATATATCTGGTACCTCTTTCCTTTTTCTGAATTACATTTATACTTCATATAGAGTCAACACCTTGTCTCCTTTTGTATATAGCAAAGTGTCCTAGCTGAGTCCAAACTGAATACCATTTGTAAAAGTGGTTGAGCTAGCAAATCCTAAGAAATTTTGCTTGATTATGATATACATAGGGAATCTCATAGATGGTGCTGACATTGAAAGTATGTATGTACAGGAGTGTCTGAGAAAGAAAAAAGTAGCTATAAAAGGAATACAGGGGAAAAGATAGAGTTTTCCTTACCCTATCCTCAATACTGACCAAGCATATTTTAGCACTTAATAAGAGAGCATTTAAACTCAGTTGAAAGAGAAATTCATCTCCCTGTGAAGCCATAAAGAAATTGTAGTTTATTCTTGGAATAATAGTATATAGTGTGTCTTCTTATCAATATCTTCCTATCTAATCATTCAGTTGTTATTGTAAATGGAATTGTTTTCAAATTAGGAAAGAATACTTCTTGTATCTGCTTCCACTCTTTATATATTATAATTTAGGGTTGTAGAAGTCTTTGAGCTTCATCAAACATGTAATTGTATTTCTGAAACTTTAACATCCTGTGGTGGTTTGATGCTGTATGTACCCAAGAAAAACATGTTCTTAAATTTAATCCATTTCTATAGGGACATTATCAGTAGGACCTTTTGATGAGGTTACTTCAATTAAGGCATGACTAGCCTCATTCAGGATGGGTCCTAATCCTATTACTGGAGTCTTTTATGAGAGAATGAAATTCATGCAAAGGAGGAAGCCACGGAAACAAGAAATGTCTTGGAAGAAGAATGATGAATGAAGAAAAAGGAGAATGAAACCTGGAAGAGAAGTGAGAGACCAGGAGAAGCTGCCATGTCTCTTGTTATATGGTAGAGGAGCCAAGGATCATAGGCAGCTTGTCTTTGAGAAGAAAGTATCACCCTGATGATGGCTTGATTTAGACATTTTCTCTAGCCTCAAAATTGTAAGCTAATAATTTCCCATTATTTAGGCCAAACCATTTCATGATATTTGCTGGAGCAGCCTAGGAAACTGAAACACTTCCTGTTGTCTTTTTTTGTGATTTTTTAGCTGAACAAGTGGATGGAAAAGTCTCTACTTCTCCTGAAACTGAAAATCTAATGTAATACTATATAACTATAAAAAATGAAATGATAAAAATATTTGGGAAAAGAGTGTACAAATATAAGAGTAGAATATTTTAGTGAAGCCAGCTCATTTTTTGGCAATAAAACAATAAAGCAGTCACAAAGATAATGTTTTCAAATTGGCCTGGAAATCTAGATTCAAGTCTTGACTTTTGCTGAGCATGATACTTCTCTCTATTTCTTGAATTTATATTAAAAATGGTAACATTATTAAAAACATACTCCTACAGCTTATATGAGTCTTAATTACAGAGGCTCCATATTTTACTAGTCATATCACAAGTGTGCTCTATCAAACATTAACTCTCCTCAAATTTTTGGACCTGCCTCTTCTGCTCACATCCTCAGTAGACTTTCCAACCTTAGACTTCCCAGGCATCAAAAGTATCCACTTTGTTCAACTTGCTACCACCAAACATTCGTTCCTTCCCTCTATGGTGAAAGAAGGGTCATTTCTACTTCTAGAAACTCATGTCTCTGCGTAGACTCTGGATTTCATTATTTTCTGCGTCCTAAGGGCTTCTATTCTTTTACTATACCATCTTTTATCCTTTCTCTATTGCCATCATTTGAATATGATGTAAGTGTTCATTTTAAAGGAAATTCATCATTGTGAATTTTTCACCTCCTTCCAATTACTGCTTGATTTTCTCTTTCCCTTTAGGTATAAACTTCTTGAGTTTTCCATATCACTCTTCTTATTTCCTCACAGCTTAACCTATTTCAGCCTGGTTTCACCCTTGTCTACTTTTAGTGAAATAAAAATGGCTCTTCTACAACCAGATAGATGGACATTCTTTATTCCTTATAGTAGTTAACTATCCTCAATATTTACCACTGTTGATTGAATCCTTGTTCTGCAAATACTGTCTTCTTTTGATTTTGATTATAGCACATTATCATTCAGAATGGGTTGATTTATGCTGAAATTTATAAAACAACTTCCAAACTTCAGTGGTTTAACTGACAAGTGTTTGCTTGTCAATCTGTCCCATGGTAGATTGACTTGGGGCTCTGATTTGCCTTGTCCTCACTGCTGGACTCAGTCTGATGGAGCATCCAATATCTGGAATATGACCAATTGTTAAGGCAAAGGAAAAGACTGAACATGGCACATTGAACACAAGTTCTTGAAACCTAAGTCAAGAATTAACATGAAACTTTTGTTCATAGTCCATTGAACAAAGCAAGTCCTACGACTCCACCTATCTCCAAGGGAGCAGAGAAATGCATTCTTATAGGTTTAGGAAGTTTTGGAGCAGAACTAGAATTCTAGGAAAGTGCTAAATCATCTATAACCACATTTTAGCACAAAACTGCCTAAAATATTCAGATTTAGGCATGAATCAAAATGCATCATCCTTGGAAATGTAATTCCAACCATTTTACCAAGTGAATGAATCAATCGTAATTGAATCTGAAAATAAAGTTATTGATGCTTACAAGATAACAATTTAGATATTTTCAAACCTAAAAAGCTACTAAGAAAATAAATTTTCACTCTTATAGTTCAACATACTTCATAGATAATATTTATTAATTTAAGATACTCTAGCCCTTAAAGATAGGTGATTAGGACATCTCTCGCAGTTATCACATAGATCAAAATCTTTCTAATTAACAAGCTTCTATTCTCAAAGGAAGATGCTGACAGTTCATAGAAGGAGTACATTTTTCATTTGGATAGAACTCTCTGGTGAAATCATTAACATTTCTTAACCTTTCAAAGAACGAACTGTCACTAGATAAGCATTCACAAAAGAGGGGCTTCAGAATGACCAGGTTTAGGTCCGGTTAATCCACATTTGTAGTGACCATCTGAAGTTCTAGACCAGTTCCAGGTAATATGCAGAGTCTGTAACTGGAAACATAAATGCTGAGATGTTGCTCTACAAAAGAGTATGTGAACAAATGGGATGGTATATAGAAGTGTAAAGCCCTAACCTCTAAGAGTAAAGCACCCTCCAATTATAAGAATTTCTCAAAGCTCCTATTTTTAAAACTCACAAGATACTTCAAATGCTTCTTGAGAACATGCTGAGATGGAAACAAAGTCAGATGAAATATAGTGACTAGGGATAGACAATAACCCAGAAGTCCAATTATAAAATATTTTATTAAGTGGAAAAGCCATGCTTGTCCACTTTCCAAATCAGGCCAGATTCAGTTCAGCTCATGCAGTTGCTTCCTACTAAATCAGTGTAGCAGAAAGAGGAGGCACCCAACACTTCTCTAATAGGTCAAAGAGAATAACGTGTAACTGGAGGAGAGAGCATGAGGTAGACTATAGCAAGTTAGTGCTGCTCCAAAATCATTGTGCATGGAGACCTTAAAGGATGACTGGTTTTTATTTCAAATGTAGGAAAAATGTATGATCTAATTTATGTGGTGAATCATTTAAGCAGTTCTGTATTTGGTTTCTTTTTGAAGGTGTGTGATTATTTCCTTTTGAAGTGAAACTTTAGAACTACACGTGAACTTAATATAGAGGGCATTTAAAAAATTGAAACATTGACATTTAATAAGAAGGGGAAATTGAGTTAAGAGATACATATGTCATGGGGAAATGCAATTGCCATCAAGATATTGTATGACTGTAATGCTAAACTAAGGTATGTTCATCAGCATGTCCCCTAATGTGCTTTGTCTGAGGTTTGCTTGAAGGCTCACAGAGGTATTCTAGACATAAATTTTGTCCATTAGTTGGAATTGGAAAGCTTTAGCTGACTGCCCCTACCAAGACAAGTCCATTCATAATCTTATATGGGTCCTTTATTCAGGAATATCATCAGCTCTATTTTTATACAGTTCTCCAGTTGACCACCACAAATGACTCAAGGTACCCAGAGGAACATGGCAAATGTCCCACCTAGATTGTCTTCTTGGTTATTCATTGTTGGGGTAAATTTCATTTTCAAAAATTGTTGGGGCATGGACTTCTGTTGAGAGTTGGCCCATGATAAGCAAAGAAAAATATCCATATTTGGAAAGGGAGTGTTGTTGCAAAGTCCAAGTTAAATATGACACCCCTTCTCCAACTCAGGTTCTCATACATGG
This sequence comes from Tamandua tetradactyla, assembly GCF_023851605.1. Taxonomy (NCBI): domain Eukaryota; kingdom Metazoa; phylum Chordata; class Mammalia; order Pilosa; family Myrmecophagidae; genus Tamandua; species Tamandua tetradactyla. The sequence continues at coordinate 48,836,561 of NC_135336.1, forward strand.
TTATGCTTGCTTGACTGAGGGATTAAAACATCCCGAGTTTCATCTAGCTTAATTTGGCACACGTGAATATAATTTTTTTTTCTCATTGTGACTGCTTCTCTGGCCAGGTTCCAGTGATCTCACAGTGGAAATTTTCAACATTAAATTTTGTGCGTGTTAAATATTTTAGAGATTTTCTAACTTTTGTGGTTTATTTTAAGGAAAGAAGTCAACATGAAATGAAACACTAGTAAAAATCCAACAAAAACAACTTGAACCAAAACATAGAAACAAAATAGATGATATCAAGTTTCAGCAAACACAGCTCCCTATCACAGAGTGCTAACTCAACCTCCCTTGTATATATAAAAATGACATTTCTGTAGAGTGGACATTAAATATGATTGGATAGCATTTAGTCCACAAATTCAAATTTCAAATTAAGTGAATTACATCAAAATGTATTTTAATGGTTCAATTAAAAGATATTTTCAATCATTCAATTTAGCAAGCACATGGCATGTTCTGTAAGAAGGTGAACACTGTCGTGGTTAAGAAAGACTTTGGGTAAGTTATTTAACCTCTCTCATCTTCCTCCTCTATAAAATAGGGGATATCTAACTATCTAGTGTTGTTGTGAAGATTAAATGAGTTAATGCGTGTAAAAACATGTATTTTTTATTTGCTTACAACGGGACCTGGCACATAGTTAGGGCTCCATAAGTTTTGGTTGTTGCTGTTGTTAAACATGTTTGAAACACTGCACCTGGTGCTATAGGGCAAACAAAGGTGAAAGAAAAATAGTCCTTTACTTCAAGGAGCAGAAGCCTGGGAGTTAAAGGAATTAATTACAATTCCATTCAGATTGCACTAAGCACTCTAAAGAGACCCAAAGTACAGCTGGTAGTATCCAGAAAAGGCAGGTTCATGCCAAGGTGGCATTTGATTTAGGGCTGCAATGATGGGTAAGACTTTGACAGGTAGAAGGGGGAAAAGAGGCAACAGTCATTCTAGGCCTAGGAAATAAAGAGGATAGGCTTTTGGTGGCCAAAGTTACAAGGCAGAACGCGTTCCAAACTGAATAGACTAGTGTAGTATCGGTGCAGCCAAAATTCTTTGTTATGCTCAGTGTTAGAAATGGTTAGCCTATTTCAATATTTTTTTTGTGCTGGACCTGATTTGACTCTTTTTGTGTAATTAATTAATTAATTAATTTTAAATAAACATGGCATAAAAATTTTTATTGGACAGTTCTTTGACATTAAATACGTTGACAATACTGTATGAATTTTGTCACTACCTATTTTCAGAACATTTTCATCATCCCAAACCCAAACTCAAATTCATTTTGCAAGAACTACCCATTGCCCATTTCTTACCCCAGGCAACCACCATTCTGACTCTAGCAATTCGTTTATTCTAAGTATTTCATATAAAAGAAATCATACAATGGGTATTAGTTTGCTAACTGCTGGAATGCATATGCCAGAACTCGAATGGTTGTTACAAAACGGGTATTAATAAGTTGCAAGTTTACAGTTCTAAGACCATGAAAATGTCCAAATTAAGGCAAGGCTATAAAAATATCCAATTTAAGGCATCCTGGGAAAGATGCATTAGCTCAAGAGAGCCAATGACATTCAAGATTTCTCTCTCAGTTGGAACAACAGCACATGGTGACATCTGTTAGCTTTCTTTCTAGGCTTCTTCAGTGGTGTCCCCAGGGACATTCTCTTTATGCATCTCCAATGGTCTCTGGCTATGTGGGCTCTGATGGCTCTAAAGTTTTTTCAAAATGGTTCTCTCTTAAAGGACTCCAATAAGCAACCCCACCTTGAATGGGTGGAGACACATCTCCATGGAAACCATCTAATCAAAAGTTACCACCCACAATTGAGTGAGTCACATCTTTATGGAAATAATCAGAAAGGTCCCACTGAGCAATGTTGAATGAGGAATAAAGGACATGGCTTTTCTGGGATACATAATAGCTTCAAACCAGCACAAATGTTTGTCCTTTGTGTCTGGCTTATTTCAATCATCCTGATTTCTTTAAGGTTCATCCATGTTTTAGCACGTACTAGCACTTTACTTCTTTTTTATGGTTGAATAATATTCCATTCTATAAATATGGCATGTTTTGTTTATCCCTTCACCCACTGATGGACATATGCATTGTTTCTACATTTTATATATTAAGAAAAATGCTGAAATGGATATCAGTATAAAAATATTTAAGTCCTTATTTTCAATACTTTTGGGTATATATCTAGGAATGGAATTTCCAGGTCACGTGGTAATTCTATGTTTAACATTCTGAGAATCAGCCAAACTGTTTTTCACAGTGGCTGTACCATTGTACATTCTCACCAACAATATGAGGATTCCTACTTCTCTTCATCCTCTCCAACACTTGCTATTTTCAGCATTTTTTTCAATAATGGTCTTCCTAGTGGATGTGAAGTGGTATTTCACTGTAGTTTTAATTTGCATTTCTTTAAGGACTAATGATACTCAGCATTTTTCATACTCTTATTAGCTATTTGAATATCTTTGGAGAAATGTCTATTAAAATCTTTGGCCTATATTTTAATTGTGTTGTTTGTCTTTTTGTTTTTGAGTTGAAGGAGTTCTTTATATATTCTGGATATTAAAGCCATATCAGGTCTATGGTTTTTCTCCCATTCTGTAGATTGTCCTTTCACTCTCCTGATGGTGCTGGTAGTAATGTCCCTATTTCCTTCCTGATTTTACTGTTTTGTTTTGTTTATCATCTCCTTTTTTTTTTTTTTTTTTGTCAGTCTGGCTGAAAGTTTGTCAATTTTATGGATCTTTTCTTTTTGTTGATTCTCTTTACTGTTTTTCTAGTCACTATTTCATTTTTCTCTGTTTTATTCTTTACTATTTCCTTCCTCTTACCAACTTTGGGTTTCATTTTTCTTTTCCTGTTCCAGTTTCTTTAGGTGTGAAGTTAGGTTATTGATTTTTTTTTTTTTTCACGTGGGCAGGCACTGGAAATTGAACCCAGGTCTCCAGCATGGCATGCAAGAATTCTGCCTGCTGAGCCATTAGGTTATTGATTTTTGATCTTTCTTCTTTTTTAAATATATGGAATAAGAGCTATAAATTTCCCTACAATCACTGCCTTTGCTGTATCCCTCAAATTTGGTAATGTGTTTCCATTTTCATTTGTCTCAAGATATTTCCTAATATCCCTTGTGATTTCTTTTTTTGACTCACGGTCATTTAAATAGTGTGTTGTTTAATTTCCACATATTTGTAAATTTTCCAGTTTTCCTTCTGTTATTGATCTCTAGTTTTATTCTATTTTGGCCTGAGAAGATACTTGGCATGATTTTAATATTTTTAAATTTATTATTATTTTATTTGTGGTCTAGAATATATTCTATCCTCAAAAATGTTCCACATGAACCCAGCAAAAAAAGGTCACTGAAGAAGGTCGTGCCTCCCCTAGAAGCTCTATACAGTCTCCTATTAGTAGTGCTTCCTGAAGGAGGTTGTGGGCAGGCAGTACCTTGACAGGTGAGAGTTTCCTGCACTTTATATTCTCTAAATAAATAAAAATGAAATAATTTTCTGAAAAAAAATTGAATAAAAATAAAAAGTTTTTAAAAATTAAAATAAAGAATAGAAAGAAAAAAAAAGTTCCACATGTACTTGAGAGGAATGTGCATTCTGCTGCTGTTGGGTGGACTGTTCCATGTATGTACTTAAAGTCTAATTGGTTAACAATGCTATTTAACTTTTATTTCCCTAGTGATCTTCTGTTTAGAGGTTCTATCAGTTATTGAGAGTGGTATATCAATGTCTTCATCTGTTATTGTAGAAATATCTATTTCTCCCTTTAATTCTCTCAATTTTTGCTTCATTTATTTTGGAGTTCTATTGTGAAGTTCATATATATTTACATCTTGCTGGAGTGAACCTTTTTTTCAATATACACTATCCTTTGCTCTTGTAATCATTTTTTGACATAAAATTTATTTTGTCTGACAACAATATAGCCACTCCAGCTTTCTTTTAATTACTGCTTGCATGGATATCTTTTTCCATCCATTTACTTTCCACATCTTGCATCTTTGTACCTAAAGTTAGTCTCTTGTAGACAACATGTGGGTGGGTCATGCTTTTTCAACCAATCCACCAGCCTCTGTCTTTTAATGGAGGAGTTTAATCCTTTGACAGTTAAGGTAATACCTGAGAAGGGAAGGATTTGCTTCTACTATTTAGCTGTTTCCTGTCTTGTACATTTTCTGTTTCTCAATTACTCCCTTGCTGCCTTTTTTAGTAGTTAGTTGTTGTTTTTTTGCAGTGTACTTTCTGATTCACTTTTTCTTTTTTTCTCTATAGTTTTTATTTTTTTAAAGGTTACCTTTATAATTACAATCAACATCTTAACCTAGTAACATACTAATTTAACTGGTACTGCCCTTTCAGTACCAGTTTCTGTAATATGCAAACTTTCTTCTTCTTTGTATCTCCTTCCTCCCTTTTTATATTGTTACCATCTCAGATTACAGTTTTATACATTGAATGCCCATTAACACAGATTCTAAACATCATTCTGCACATTTGCTAGTTAAGACATATGGGGGGAAAACAGTTACAAGCAAACAGTATAATAATTCAGGATTTTATATTTACTTATGCAATTTCTTTTACCAGTGTTCTTTATTTCTTCTCATGGCATCAAGTTACTATCTAGTGTCTTTTTATTTAAGCTTAAAAGATTCCTATTAACATTTCTTGTAGGGAAGGTCTTCCGATATTGAACTTTTTCAGCTTTTGCTTATCTGTAAATGTCTTAACTGCTCCTTAGTTTTGAAATACAAGTTTGCCTGATATAGAATTCTGGTTGACAGTTTTATTCTTTAGGAGCTTTATATATGCTATCCCACCACTTCTGACCTCCCTGGTTTCTTTGTCTTTGGATTTTGACAATTTTCCTATAATTTGTTGGTGTAGATCTCTTAGAGTCTCTCCTGCTTGGAGTTCATTGAGCATCCTGGTTGTGTATATTCATGTATTCCATCAGAATTTTGGAAAGTTTTTGACAAGAATTTCTTCAGATACTTTTTATGCCCCTTTCTCTTTCTCTTGTCCTTCCGGGACTCCAATGGTACATATATTTGCATGCTGGTGATGTCCCACAGGTCCCTTGGGCTCTGTTCAGCTTTTTCTTCATTCTTCTTCTTATTATTATTTTTTGCTTATTACACCGGATAATTTCCATTGTCTTGTCTTCAAGTTTGCTGATCCTTTCTTAAGCCTGTTCAAATCTGCCATTAAATCTGTCTAATGCGTTTTCATCTCTATTACTGTGTTTGTGACTCCAGAATTTTTTGGTTCCTTATTTCTATTTCCATCTTATTTTTTTCATTAAATATTTTCCTAATTTCTTTTAGTACTTTCTATATGATTTCCTTTATGTCACTGAACACATTTGAGAAAGTTTATTTGCAGTCTTTCACTAATAGATCTAATGCATGAACTTCCTCAGAGATGGTTTCTGGAAAATTATTTTTTTTCCTGTGACTGAGCCATGCTTTCCTGTTTCTTTGTATGTTTTATAAATTTTTTGAGAACTGGACATTCAAAGTATTATGATGTTATAACTGGAAATCTAGTATTCCCATTTCTCTAGGATTGTTAGGATTTTGTTGAAGCTGTTGTTGAGGGCTGAAGCCATCAATTTGTCACTTTTTTGAAGTATTTTTGAGAAATGGGGGGAGGGGAACGTACTGTACCCTTAAGGATCCTCTGCCACTATTGCCTTGGGGGTTGGTGTAGGTACAAGCCCACCCTGGTGCCAGCAAGCCGCACCAAGGGCCCACGGTTCTACTTCTGACAGCAATGATGTTGGGAGGTGGGGAGTGATAGCAGTTGTACCAGAGAGTGAAATTCACTGATATTTATGGCAATTTCTCAGCCGTTTCCTACAGCTCTTCCCTAGGTATGCACAGTTCTTTCCTGGGTGTTCCACTAGTATTCACAGATTTAAAAGGGTTGATTCAGACAGTTCCTACAAATTTAATTATTGTTTTTGTGGAGGTGTTGAATCCTGGAGACTCTTACTCTGGCATCTTACCACAATCTTTCAGAATGCTTCTTAACATAGGACTCAGAAAACAATTACCTCTTCACCAATTTGACTTGGGTAATGAAATCTATTTGCCACCTCAATTATAGTAGTGCTTAGAGATGGAGATGAGGGTTGTAAGAGATAAATGTGAAAAGATAAAAATAACACTGGCCATCATATATTTAGTATTTATTACATACCTTCATAATGGTTAAGTAATTTAATTCTCCCAACAAATATGTAAGGTATGTGGTTTTTTTCTATTTTACATATAAATAAACTGAAACTTTTTAAAAGGGGTTGAAGAACCATTTCTATGGCCACTTAGCTAGCAAATTTTTGAGTCAGAGTTTAAAGCCATATCTTTTGAAATCTAAAATCTGTATTCTTAATTACATTATAATGTGAGATCTCCTTTAAAATACTGAGGAATAAATTGAGCTCAATCATGAGCCAGGTCTTAATTTCACATTAAGGAGTTTATTTTGTTCTGCATGCATTTCATTGAAGGCATTTGAAAGTAGGAATTCCTTTATGGGTTTGTGTCTTAGGACTAAAACTCTAGTGGCAGATGGAAAATATATTGGAAGTAAAGAGAGTGGAGACAGGACAATCAATCTGTTGGCACAGGAATGGGAATATGAGTGGAAAGGAGATAAAGTGATATTAATAGAAATTGTTGATTGCATGAGAAGAGGTGTCATTTCTGAAATTCTGGGTCTGACAATTCGGTAATATATATGGGTAAGAAGAGAATGAATTAAGTTTTAGATATTCGTAGAATATAGAAGATGGGGATTATATATCAATTGCCTTTTATAAAAGGCTGTCTTGTATAGATAAGGTTTGAGGTTTAAACTTAATTGTTGCTCTTCTAGTAAAAAATAATGGAAAATGGACAATGGAACTCTAAAAATTTCTAGGCTATGTCAAGAATGGGCACAATTCTCAATAAAATAAAAATATGTGTGCATGTGTGTGTGTGTGATATTAGAATTATGGAATTTAAGTTAAAAGAACTGTTTGATATCATCAGAGAAATGCTCTAAATTTCTCCTTAAATCACTTCTTTACAAGCCACAAAGTAGATTTATTATTGAGTTTTTGTTCTTCCGTGGTAGAGGATCATTATCCAGTCACAAAAGGACTCAGTGCCAGGAGTCTCAGCAGTCTGACCTACTTAGCTAAGTTTTTATTGGGTTTGTGGTTTAATTCTTCTCAGAAGGTGTCAGAATGATAGCTGCTGAGACTGATAGATGTGGAATGCTCAATTTTGTTAAAAGCATGCAGGTTAGCACATTTAAATCCTGTTTTCTTTTGACCATATTGGAATTCTTTTAACTCATTAGGGTGTTTCAAAAAACAAAAGTTTTTTTAAGGTTTTATTCTATCTTTAATCATCACTTAGAGTTTGCATTATAGTGGGAGCTAGAAACTTTATCATTCTAAATAATATTTATACATAGATATTAGATGACACATGACAAATCTTAAAAAAACTTACTTTAGTAAAGTAGCCAGCACAAATGAGGAGACATAAGAAAAACAATCAGGCACTAAAACCAAAATCAGGCACACAGACATTAAAATATCAGACGGTTATTTATTTATATAATAAATTAAACTGTGGTCATTAATAAAATTTTAAATTTTATGTTACATCAGTTAAATCTAATAACTAAAGATAACATTTTATATTAAACTAATTATTATCTTTCATAACTCAGTGACAGTAAAAATGGTTCTTTTTCTTCAGAGATGACTTTTAAGTAGTCAATGGACTTTAGGTAAATAACTTACAAATATTAAAATTGTTCCTAGAAACTCGTGGCTCATAGTAAGGAATATGCTCCTTAATCTTATAATAATCACAAATGCATTCATAGAGAACAATGAATAAAGAAATTTGGCGAGATAGGAAGTAAATTGCTTACTTAGAGATGGTACAAAGATTTATTGGGGGAAATATTCTTTCCTAAAGAGAAAGTCTTGATCTTCAAGTTAAAAGAAGAATTAAAGAAAGAGGACAGTCATTTACTACCCAAAGGACAAAGACCTGGAAATTGATTAGTGTTCTTAGTGCTATAGGATGCTTTTTTTTGCATGGGCAGGCACTGGGAATCAAACCCCAATCTCTGGCATGGCAAGTGAGAATTCTGCCACTGAGCTACCATTGTACAGCCTTCCGTTGGATTTTATTTGTAATATATGCAGAGTTTTAACTAAAATATCCTTTGTTTAGAAAATTTAAGCAAATTAATAATTAAAGATTTAATGAAATGTGTTTGACAATAATTTTATGAACATCTGTTTCTAGAGGTATAGGACTAGTGATCCAAAATTGAAAGGAAAAAGTGACAAATAATCTGGTCGTGGATGTAATTTTCATAGTTAGGTTTGGAGCCAACTTCTTCATAATCAGCTTCATAGTTTTCTCTCCCTCTATGTCTCTGGCATACAAAGCAGCTGCTTGTCTCCTGAGTCCAGCCATAAAGAACTTAAGGGAGCCCTTGCATGGGGGATCCAGTTCTCCAGGCAGATTTCTCCTAGAATCTCAATATGACAAAGCTCACTATCAGACCATCTTTTCTATTCAGAATTTATGACAAATGTAAAAATATTTGGTATTCTTTTCCCACCTATGCTACTATTAATTTAATCTTTGTCTGAAAAGTATTGCCAAGGGGAAAACTTCCTGCATTTAATTATTTCTAACATAACATCTTGCTTTGAAAACTTTGGACATATGTACTGGCAGTGAAAGAAAATAAAGATGCTACTCTTTCTTTGATTGCATTAATACACAGTCTTAGGAGCAAATTGAGGATAAATGATGAAAATCATGGGCTTATAAAATCTTGTGGAGAGAGTTTATATGCTTTCTCAGTGATAGAGTTCTCATTGTACTTTCAAAGACACTTTGACAACAAATATTATTTAGGAGCATCTTAATAAATCATAAAACAGACAAAAACACAACTGAATTAAGATGCTTACTGGGGAGGCAGGGCAAGATGGTGGCTTAGTGAGGTGTGGAACTTAGTTTATATTCCAGAGTAGCTAGTAAATAGTCAGGATCTGTACAGAACAACTGCTGGGGGGACTTCAGTGACTGACACACAGCATACATCAGTCTGGAATGGGTGGAATGGCTGAGATCCTACAGAGAACTGTAAGTCTCACAAGTTGCAGAGGCAGGCACCCCTCCCCTATGGGCACACCAGGCTGTTTTCCCAAAAGGAAAGGAAACAGGTTTTACTAGTAGCAAGGACTTAGCTAAACCAGGCTCCAATTATGGAATTAATTAAGAAGTTCTGGCTGCTGAAAACAGGCCCTGAGCACAGATAAACCTGGAATTAGCACTAAAGGAAGAAGGAGTTTTCATGGCTTACAGAAAACAAGGAAACAAACAAACAAACAAGAAAAAAGAGGCTTTTTGGGTTGGGTAGTACAAAATACTGGAAAATGGCTGGACCCCAAGAAAAGGGAATTCTTAGAGCCTGAAGATACTAGAGCTGTGTACTAACTCAAGCTCTGGAAGGGTGGACCTGGTGAGTAGATAGACCACAAGCATTCTCAGGCTCCAGCACTGCCCCAGGCAAGGGTGAAACTAAGGCATGTCTGAGTGATAAAATAACTAGTCAGGTCAAAGGGGCTAATTCCCTAATGGAATTATCACCCCCACAAAAAGGGGATGGGACCCAGCTCGAGTGGAGGCCTTCCTTCAGAGAATTCAAGCCCCAGGGGCTGGAAATCAGAAGTGATCAAAGCCTACTACTGCAGCCTCTGTCTCAACCATGCCCTTGGCAGGGAGAATCTGCTGAAATTAAAGGCACCTCAACACTTTACACCAGTGGGAAGCCATAGGCAAAGAAGTGACACATGCTGGGCAGGATAGGAAAAGCAGAGTCTAGAGGCTTCATGGGAAAATTTGACAACCTACTTGGCCTCACTCTCAGGGAAAAATGATGCTGGCTAGTCTTCCCTCCTGAGATCTGGGCCTATCTGGTCTGGGAAAATCTGACTGAACTTGATAATAACTGAGGAGACCTTCCTCAAATAAAAAGCTCCATATAGGCAGGGCAAGAAACAGGAAAACAAGAACTGAAAAATTCTGATCAGTTAAACAGAACCTATGTTAGGGTCCAGAATAAGCTGAAGTGAATGTTAAAGAACAGAGAGAGAATAAAGCCATTTAGCAAGAAAATCCTAGGTAAAAGAGTGAAAACAACCCCCATAATAAACTAAATCCTGGACACCAGCAAAAATTAAGTCATACTAGGAAAATTGGAGATACGGCCTAGTCAAGGGAACAAATCAACACTTCAAATGAAATACAGGTGGTGAAACAACTAGTTCAGGATGTTCAAACAGATATGCAAAATCTCATAAAAAATCAAATCAACAAGTTGAGGGAGGAGATAAAGAAGACATTGGGTGAACAAAAAGAAGAATATGAAAATTTGAAAAAACAAATCACAGAACTTATTGAAATGAAAAGCACAATAGAAGAGATGAAAAAGCAATGGAAAACTACAATATTAGATTTGAAGAGGCAGAAGAGAGGATTAGTGAACTAGTGGACTGGACATCTGAAATCTGACACAAAAAAGAAAATATAGGGAAAAAAATGGAGAAATATGAGCATGGTCTCAGGGAATTGAATGACAATATGAATCACAGGAAGATATATGTTGTGGGTGTCCAAGAAGGAGAAGAGAAGGGAAAAGGAAAGGGAAAAGGAGCAGAAAGTCTAATGGAGGAAATAATCACTGAAAATTTTTCATCTCTTGTGAAAGACAGACCCAAGTAGTGCAGTGTACCCAAAACAAAATAGATCCAAATAGACATACTACAAGACACTTACTAATCAGATTGTCAAATGTCAAAGACAAAGAAAGAATTTTGAATTTAGCAAGAGAAAAGCAGCCCATCATATACAAAGGAAGCTTGATAAAACTGTACGGATTGCTCAGCAGAAACCATAGAGGCAGAAGGCAGTGGTACGATATATTTAAGATTTTGAAAGAGAAAAGCTGACAACCAAGAATTATATACCAAGCAAAACTGTCCTTCAAAAATGAGAGGGAGACTAAAATATTTTCAGACAAACTGTCACTGAGAGAATTTGTGACTAAGAGACTGGCTTTGCAAGAAATGCTATAAGGAGCACTACAGGCAGATAAGAAGAGACGGGAGAGAATGGTTTGGAGAAGAGTGTAGAAATGAAGACTATTTGTAAAGGTTAGAAGAGAAAAAAATAGATATGGCATATAAAATCCAAAAGACAAAATGGTAGAAGGTATTGCCTTTACAGTAAAACATGCAATGTTAATGGATTAAACTACTCAGTAAAAGATACAGCCTAGCAGATTAGATTAAAAAAACAGGATCCATCTATATGCTGTCTACAGGAGACTCACTTCAGACCCAAAGTTAAAAATAGGTTGAAAGTGAAAGGTTGTGAAAAGATATTTCATGTGAACAGCAACCAGAAAGGAACAGGGGTAGCTACTAATATCCAACATATTAAACTTCAAGTGTAAAACAATTAAAAGAGACAAAAAATGACACTATGTATTACTAAAAGGAAAAATTCAACAAAGAAACATAACTACCATAAATATTAATGCTCTGAGCCAGAGTGCTCCAAAATACATGAGGCAAACTCTGACAACAGTGAAGGGAGAAGTAGACACCTCTACCATAATATTTGGAGACTTCAATTCCCTACTTTCATTAATGGATAGAACATCTATACAGAGGCTCAATAAGGAAATATAGATTTTGAATGATACAATAAATGAATTAGACTTAACAGACATTTATAGAATGTTGCAACTCAGAACAGCAGAATACACATTTTTGTAATCCTCATGGATCATTCTCAAGGATAGACCAGATGCTCAGTCACAAAGCAAATCTCAATAAATTTAAAAAAGTGAAATCATACAAAACAGTTTATTGGATCATAATGGAATGAAGCTGGAACTCAATAACAGGCAGAGGGCCAGAGTATTCACAAATATATGGAGGCTAAACAACACATTTTCAAGCAACCAGTGGGACAAAGAATAAATTACAACAGAAACCAGCAAATATCTCAAGGCAAATGAAAATGAAAACACAACATATCAAAATTTATGTGATGCAGCAAAGGCAGTGCTGAGAGGGAAATTTATTGCCTTAAGTGTTTATATTAAAAAAGAAGAAAGAGCAAAAATCAAGGAATTAACTGTTCACTCGGAAGACCTGGAGAAAGAACAACAAACTAACCCCCAAAGCAAGCAAAAGGAAAGAAATAATGAAGATTAGAGCAGAAATAAATGAAATTGAGGACATGCAAGCATTCAAGAAAATCAGTAAACCAGAAGGTGGTTCTTTGCAAAAATCAGTAAAATCGATGAACACTTAGGTTGACAGAGAGAGAGAGAGAGAGAGAGAGAAAGGATGCAAATAAATCAAATCAGAAATGGAATAAGAGACAAAACCATTGACACCACAGAAATAAAAGAAGTAATAAGAGATACTATAAGCAACTATATGCTAATGAACTAAACAAGGTAGATGAAATGGACAACTTCCTAGAAAGGCATGAACAACAAACATTGACTCAAGAAGAAATAGAGGACCTCAGCAAACCAATCACAAGTTAAGAGATTGTATCAGTCATCCAGAAGCTCCCAAAAGAGAAGTCTGGGGCCAGATGGCTTCACATGTGAATTACATCAAACATTCAAGAAAGAATTAGTATCAATCCTGCTCAAATTCTTCAAAAAAACTAAAGAGGAGGGAAAGTTACCTAACTCATTCAATGAAGCCAACATCACCCAAATAGCCTGAATAAGACACTACAAGAAAAGAAAATTACAAATCCATCACTTTAATGAATATAGATGCAAAAATCCTCAACAAAATACTTGCAAATTGAATCCAAAAGCACATTAAAAGAATTATACACCATGACCAAGGGGGGTTTATTCAGGTATGCAAGGATGGTTCAACAAAAGAAAATTAATTAATGTAATACACCTGTGTTAGTTAGATTCAGTTGTCAACTTGGCCAGGTGAGCATACCTAGTCTGGGTGCTGCGGACATAAACCAATGGTACGTGAATCTCATTTGTTGCTAATTACATCTGCAGTTGGCTAGGAGGCGTGTCTGCTGCAATGAGTGACGTTTGACTTAATTGGCAGGTGCTTAAATGAGAGAACACAACGTAGCACAGCCTAAGCAGCTCGGCATTCCTCACCGCAGCACTTGCAGCTCAGCCCAGGCCTTTGGAGATGCAGAAAGAAGTCACCCCGGGGAAAGTTGTTGGAACCCAAGGGCCTGGAGAGAAGACCAGCAGAGACCATCCTGTGCCTTCCACGTAAGAAAGAACCTTAGTGGAAAGTTAGCTGCCTTTCCTCTGAAGAACCAACAAAATAAATCCCCTTTTATTAAAAGCCAATCCGTCTCTGATGTGTTGCATTCCGGCAGCTAGCGAACTAGAACAACACCATATCAATAAATCAAAGCAGAAAAACCATGTGATTATCTCAATTCATGCAGAAAAGGCATTTGACAAAATTCAACATTGTTTCTTGATGAAGGCACTTCAAAGGATAGGAGTAGAAGGGAATTTCCTCAACATGATAAAGAGAATATATGAAAAGCACACAGTTAACATCATCCGCAATGAGGAAAGGTTGAAAGCCTTCCCTCTAAGATCAGGAAAAAGACAAGGATGCTCACTGTCACCACTGTTATTCAACATTGTGCTGGTAATTCTAGTCACAGCAACTAGACAAGGAAAAGAAATAAAATGCATCCAAATTGAAAAGGAAGAAGTAAAGCTCTCAATGTTTGCAGATGACATAGTGTATGTAGAAAATCCTGAAAAAATTGCAGCAAAGCTACTAGAGTTAATAAATGAGTAGGGCAAAGTGGCAGGGTACAAGATCAACAATGAAAAATCGGTAGTGTTTCTACACACTAGTGATGAGCAATCTGAGGAAGAAATCAGAAAAAAAAATTCCATTTACAAGTGACCAAAAGAATCAAATATTTAGGAATAAATTTCACTGAGGATACAAAAGACCTGTACAGAAAACTACAAGAAACTGCTAAAAGAAATCATAGAAGACCTAAGTAAATGGAAGGGCATACCGTGTTCATGGATTGAAAGACTAAACATGGTTAAGATGTCAATTCTACCCAAATCGATTTATGAATTCAGTGTAATGCCAATTAAAATCCCAAAAACTTACTTTTCAGAAGTTGAAAAACCAATAACCAAATTATTTGGGAGGGCAAGGTGCCCCAAATAGCTAAAATATCTTGAGAGGGAAAAATGAAGTGGTAGGTCTCATGCTATCTGGCTTTAAAGCATATTACAAAGCTACAGTGGTCAAAACAGCATGGTACTGGCACAAAGATAGATATACTGACCAATGGGATTGAATTGAGTGTTCAGAAATAGACCCTCTCAGCTATGAACAACTGATCTTTGATCAGGCAGTCAAGCCCATTCACCTGGGACAGAGAAGCCTCTTCAATAAATGGTGTTTGGAAACCTGGATATCCATATGCACAGGAATGAAAGAGGATCCATATATCACATACTATTAAAAAATTAACTCAAAATAATCAAAGACCTAAACATTGGAGCTAAGACCATAAAACTTTTAGAAGATATGTAGGGAAATATCTTATAAATCTTGTAATAGAAGGCAGTTTCCTAGACTTTCCACCCCAAACCATGAGCATTGAAAAAAGAAATAGGTAAATGGGGTGTCTTCAAAATTAATCACTTATGTGCATCAAAAACTTTGCCAGGAAAGTTAAAAGGTAGCCTAAACAAAGGGAAACAATATTTGGAAACCACATATCAGATAAGGATAATAAACCCTTGAGATTCAACAACTCAACAACAAAAAAAGACAAACAACCCAGTTTAAAAATGGGCAAAAGACATGAATAGACACTTCTCAGAAGAGGAAATACAAATGGTGAAAAGGCATGTGAAAAGATGCTTAACTTCATCTGCTATAATGGAAATGCAAATCAAAACCATAATGAGCTATCATCTGACACCCACTAGAATGGCCATCATCAAAGAAACAGAAAATGACAAGTGCAGAAGAGGATGTGGAGAAAGAGAAATGCTTATCCCAGTGTGATGGGAATGTAAAATGGTACAACCACTCTGGGAGGCAGTTTGGTGATTCCTCAGAAAGCTAAGTATAGTATTGATCTAGCAATCCCATTTCCAAGTATATATTCAGAGGAACTGAAGGTAAGGACACAAATGGATATTTGCAGATCGATGTTTATAGCAGCATTACTTACAATTGCCAAGATATGGCAACAGCCCAAGTGTCCATCAACAGCCAAATCGTTAAACAAGCTATTGTCTATACATACAATGGAATATTATGTGCCTGTTAAGACAGAATAAAGTCATGAATCGTATAAGAATGTGGATGAGCCTTGAGGACATTATACTGCATGAAATTAGCCAGAAACTAAAGGACAAATACCATATGGTTTCACTGATTTGAACTAACATTAATGAGTGAACATTGAGAGTTGAAGTTAAAAACACAGATTATCAGGAGGTAGAAATAGGGTAGAGATTGGGTATTTGGTGCTGAAGGAACTCAGCTTGTGCAACAGGACTGATTGTAAAAGTTCAGAAATGGATAAACCAATACTACCTGACTGTAGCACAATAATATAAGTACACTGAATGAAACTGAATGTGAGCATGACTGAAGGAGAAGGGCCAGGGACACATATGAAACCAGAAGGAAAGTTGGAGGATAAAGACTTGAGATGGTATAACTTGAAAATGTCTAGCATGGACAATGATAGTAAGTAATTGTACAAATATAAAAATTTTTGCATGAGGGTGAACAAAGTCATGTAAAATTGCAAGGTGTCGAAAATGGATGGTATGCAGGAAAAAGTACAACCAATGCAAGCTAGGCTCTTTAGTCAGCAGTAACATTATAATATGCTTCCACTGAATACAACAAAAGCATTTTGCCAAAGCTAAACAGACAGGACTGGTGTATGGTGGAGGGGTATGGATTCTTTGCAGAAAAAAGGAAATATCTTCATATAGATTATGGTGGCAAAGCCATGTCTGTTTACTTAGGTTGGATTTGTGGTGTGCAAATAAAATGGCTTAAAAATGAAAACAAACAAACAAACAAAAAAACAACCCACAACTGAAATTTGAGTTCTTTGTTGAGAAAAATAGAAAGAAAATTTATTCTTATTGTTGGTGTAGGTGGAATTTGTAAAAGGTGGCAGCAATTTGTGTGTGTATGTGTTTATTTCACAATCCAAAGGTCAAATTTATTTATAGGTAACAAGGGATCATCAGGGTCAAAGGTGAATAATCTTATGGGAATGAAGGACCTGGCTATCTTGGTGTGCAATGAAGAGAGAATTCTAACATGAGCTGACCTATGCCTGAGGTTTGGAATAGTAACTGTATCAAGAGGAGGCATGAAAATAGTAAAAAAAAGTAAGCCTAGCAAGAAAAGACATTATTGATTCTTCCAAATATCACTTAAATTTGCTGCAGTGACTGAGAAGCTCTATATAAAAGAAATGCTGTAATCCCACTAATTATAAAACTAGACTTTTAGAAAACTAACAGATTTTAGTGAAAAGAAACTCACAGTTTAAAAATGTGACAACCACGATAAAGCACGGAAGAGTCAATTTCTCTAAATCAGTTAGCATGGATTTTGTAATGAATTAAATACTGGTAAATTTAATTTGAATTTTCCAAACTGTATGCCCAGTTATGTATGACTGAAAGATATTTTCAGAAAGCTATAAGCCAACAATATTTCTTGACAAGGGAATAATAGTCTGCTTATGCAAAGTACCTTTTTTTAAAATTAAGTATTCCAGAGAACTAGTGTAGTCAACTATAATGCTGCTTGTGCTGGTTTGAATCTGTTGTGTACCCCAGAAAACACAAGTTCTTTAATCCTTATTCAGTATTGCTGGGAGGGAGCTTTTTGATTGTTTCCATGGAGATGTGACCCACCCAATTTTGGGCGGTAACTTTCAAGTAAATAGTTCCCATGGAGATGCAAATCCACTCACTCAAGGTGGGGTTGCTTACTCCAGCCCTTTAAGAGGGAACCATTTTGGAAAAAGCTTTAGAGCCACTAGAACCATAAGAGCCACCAGAACCAACAGAATCGACAGCCCCAAGAGAACAGACAGAGCCCAGTGGAAGCCGCTGAAGAGAAAGCTAGTAGATCTTGCCATATGCCTTTCCAGCTGAGAAAGAAGCCCTGAATATCGTGGGCCTTCTTGAACCAAGGTATTTTCCCTAGATGCCTTAGATTGGACATTGTTATAGCCTTGCTTTAAATTTGGATATTTTCACAGCTTTAGAACTGTAAACTTGCAACTTAATAAATTCCCCTTTTAAAAAGCTGTTTCATTTCTGGTATATCACATTCTGGCAGCTTTCAAGCTAGAAAACTACTATTTGTATTAAGGAGAATGAATTGGTAGTAGGTATTAGGAAATGAAGACTTTGAAGTTATATTGAACTAAGGCTAAATTTTGCTTTTATCATCAATCTAAGATTGCTGTATTTTTTTTTCTTTTTTAAAGCTAGGAAAATAGAACAATTATATCTATTAAAGAATATGCACAATATTTAAAGACTGTTTTTTTGAATAATGAAAATGTTTCTAAATTATATTTATTTTTAACAATAGCTAAAACAATACAATTTGAAGATAGTAAAATAACTCTTCTCACTTTCTGGACATTGAGCCTGTGATCTCTTGTTACTAAAAGGTCTTGCAAATAGAATAAGAAAGAAAATTGAACATAATCTCTGAATACTGTTTGGTTTGTAAGAGTAATAGATGGTATCTTCAAAAAAGACATGATGAGTTATAAGACAGACTCTCTGGTAGAGTGAACACCCAGAGAGGATTATATGGGATATGCCACATTAAACCCCAATACCAGAAAGAAGACTGTGAACAAGTATTTTCGGATTTGAAAGATAATTCGGACAGAGCAGGAAAAGAAAACAGTTATGACTGACAAAGAAGAGCACCACAATATATGAAAAAATATTGACAGATTCGAAGGGAAAAATGAAAGTTGTACATTCATAGTTGGAAACCTTAATATACCACTTTCAATAATGGATAGAACATGTAGATAGAAAAGCAATAAGGGAATATAGGCTTGAATGATACTCTGAACCAACTAGACCTAACAGATATATATAAAACATTTTACCCAACAAAAATGAATACACACTTTTTGAGGACACAGAGATCATTTTCCAAGATGGACCATATATTAGGTAACAAAACAAGTCTAAATAAATTAAAAAATAATGAAATTTTACAATGTATCTTCTCCAGCCACAATGGAATGAAGCTAGAAATCAATACCAGAGGGAAAACTGGAAAATTCACAAATACATGGAAATTAAGCAATGTACTCTTAAACAACCAATAGATTAAAGAAGAAATAAACAAGGGAAGTTAGGAAATATCTTTAGGCAAATGAAAATGAAAACACACTATACCAAAACCCTATGGGATACAGCAAAGGTAGTGCTGAGAGGGAAATTTGTATTCTAAGTACTTACAATAAAAAAGGAAAGATCTCAAATCAGAGAACTAACTTCACAACTGAGGGATTATTGACTCAGTCTCTTTAGCTTCCAACAAAGAAAAGCTCAGGGCCATATGGCTTCACTGATGAATTTTACCAAACATTCCAAGAAGAATTAGTATTAATCCTCAAACTCTTCCAAAGATTAAAGAGGAGGGAACATTCTCTAACATATTCAATGAAGCCAATATCACCCTAATACCAAAGCCAGAAAAAGATACCACAAGAAAAGAAAATTACAGACCAATATCCCCTATGAATATAGATGCAAAAATCCTCAAGAAAATGCTAGCAAAACTAATCCAACAGCATGTTAAAGAATTATATACACAATGATCAAGTGGGATTTATCTCAGTTATATATATTAATTAAATGAGAAAATTAATTAATATAATCACCACACTAATAGAATGAAGGTTAAAGAATTATATACACAATGATCAAGTGGGATTTATCTCAGTTATATATATTAATTAAATGAGAAAATTAATTAATATAATCACTACACTAATAGAATGAAGGTTAAAGAATTATATACACAATGATCAAGTGGGATTTATCTCAGTTATATATATTAATTAAATGAGAAAATTAATTAATATAATCACCACACTAATAGAATGAAGGTAAAAACCACATGGTGATCTCGATTGATACAGAAAAAGTTTTTGTTGAAATCTAGCGCCCTTTCTTGATAAACACATTTAGAAAACTTAAAAACAAAGCAAAACAAAAACAAGGAAAATTCCTCAACATGATATAGGGCATTTAGGAAAAACCCACAGTTAACAAAATACTGATTAGTGAAATACTAAAAGCTTTCCCTCATGGAAAGGCAAAGATATCCACTGGCAGCACTGTTATTCAGCATTATACTTGAGGTTCTAACAAGAACAATCAGGCAAGAAAAAGAAATAAAAGACATCTAAATTGGAAAGGAAGAAGTAAATTTTTTCTCTATTTGTATGTGATATGATTCTATATAGAGAAAACTCTGGAAAATGACAAAAGATGCTAATCATCATTAGGCAATAGGGGAATGCACAATGAAACCATACAGAGACACCATTTCATACCCACCACTAGAATGGTTACTATTAAAAAAACAGAAAACAAAAAGTGTTGGAAAGGATGTACAGACCAGGAACCCTTGTTCATTGTTGTTGGGTATGTAAAATGGTATAGCTGCCATTGAATACAGTTTACCATTCCTCAAAAAGTGAAGTATAGAATTACTGTAGGACATAGCAATCTCATTTCTAGATATATATATATATATATAAATCCTAAAAAATTGAAAGCAGGGACTAGAACAAACATTGGCACACCAGTGTTTGTGACAACATCAGTCACAATGCCAAAAGATGGAAGAAACCCAAGAGTCACTCAACAAATGAATGGGTAAACAAAATGGTATATAAATATAATGGAATATTATTTAGCCACAAGAAGGATCGATGTGGTGGATCATGTGAGAATATGTATGAACCTTGAAGATATGCTGAATTAAATAAATCAAGCACAAAAGGACAAATATTGTATTAGATCATTGATATGAAATAGAATATGAAAATTCATAGAGTCATAAACAGAATACAGACTACCAGGAGCCTCATGGGGTAGGGAATGGGGAATTAATACTTACTTGGTACAGAATTTCTGTTCAGGGTGATAGAAAAGTTTTGGTAATGGATGGTGGTGATGGCAGCACAACATTGCAACTAATAGGTCTATATATTTGAAAGTAACAGGCGGCAATTTTAGGTTATATATGTTATTAGAATAAAATTTTTTTAAAAACCATAGGGATTATACAACAGTGAATCCTAATGTAAATGATGGATTATAGTTATTGTATAATTATAAAAATATTCTTTCATCAATTATAATAAAGGCACCACACTAATGCAAAGTGTTAAAATTGGGGAGGGCAGTATGGGAACTCTATTTTCTGTGTGATTTTTCTGTAAATCTACAACTTCTCTAAAAAAAAACAATGCTTCTGCTTCCCCTTCCTAAGTGGCTGAAGAGAGTGGCCAGCAGTCATGGCTTGATCCCTTTCAGTGATGATGAACCCTTAAAAAGGACCTCATTTAATCTCCATACTAGCCTAAGAAGCAGCTGTTATTTATGGCTTTTTTTAAAATAGAAGATATTGAGATTCTGAGAGGTTAAATGACATAAAGGTGAAGCACATATTAACAAAATGAAGTTTAACTCTCAACGTATTTGACTCAAAGCCCATTCCTTACCTTAGGGTTTTAAAATACCGGAACGAGAATCAGAAACATATCTCAAGGATTTGAGGCTATTTGGACTCCAAGCTCTGCATTCAGCCCAGAGCAGTTGCTATCTGTAGCAAGAAGAAGGAATTGGAGGAAAATTCCTGGGTAAATCCAAGCCTTCCCTTCTGTTTTCCCTCATCAGTTCCTAAAATGCAAATAGTCTATACTGCTCCAAAAGGAGAAAACAAGAGTAGGCAGGAGGCAAGGTGATCACATAAGTGATGTTGTGTCCTTCATATAATATCACATTAAAGAGTATGTGATATCAATTTATCCCAGTTTGGGGATATAAAGTCTAACCATTGGTTAAGTTGGTGTCTGTCAGATTTTTCTATTGTAAAGGTGCTCTTTTCCTTTTATAAGTAATAAGTAATCTGCAGGGAGATACTTTGAGACTATCTAAATATCTTAACTCTCCAACAATCTTTTATCTGATGGCTTTGGCATTTATTAATATGTGTTACCTGTATCAGTTCTTGCAATGGTGTCAGCAATTGGCAATTTCCAGTTTATTACATTTGAAAAGAAACTACATTTATTAGTTATGTTTCTGTAAAGAGGAGTTGTCAATTTTCAATTTCCCCAACACTTAAAATCATTTGAGGAGGGTATCACTATAAATGGATAGATTCCTTTTTTATTCAATATGCTATAATTCATTCCACTTATTCCTTATAGTGCACATATTGTCCCAAATTTTAGCAGTATAATACTTGTTAAGCTCTGCTATCCATCTTAATTTTCCTATCCTATAGCATCACTCTTAGAAATAAGCTTTGAACATAACTCAAAATAATTTTCCGCCCAATTATGTGTAGCAACACCTCTTATCAGGTTTATTTTACTTGTGTAAAATCATATAATGATTTAGCTTTGACATGTAGTGAAGTTAGGAGTCATTCAACAGTTCCTAGAATATAGCTGAGTGGATTGAAAATAACAAAGAACTGAGGTGGCAGGGCAAACTGTGACCCTGAAATTTGGAGAGGCAGGCTAATACAGAGAGCCAGTCCTGAGACCTGTTTACCTGGAAGAGAAGCCACTGGAGCCTTACGCTGGTAGGGGCAGTTAAATAGTAATTTGATGAATTGCTGGAGGTTCAGTATGCACCAACTCCTGGGGACCAAATTCTTTGAGCTCTAGTACTTTTGGGGGTTTTACCTCCAGAAACCCCATCATATTCTCATACTGAAGAGCCAAAAAAGAGCTGCACATGTCTCTGGCAAGGGGAGGGGGAAAGTAACCATTATGAAATTAGCCCAAAGCTTTCTCCATAACAAAGGCCTTCTAGGGGTGGGGGTGGGGGGGACTTATTTGACCTGGGGTAAGGGTATTTACCTGATGCTTTTAGCTACCTATAGCCACCTGGTGTCACCTACAGGGGAAAGGGGAGCTGTGAAGGTCACAGTTTAGAGGTCCAGACCCACTAAAATGGGATTGAGATTTAATCAGAAGATTATAAAGTGTTTCCCCTCCTCACACCTTACCTCCATGCCAACAGAACTCCAGTATAGCAACAGTAAATTATAACTGAAAGTGCTGCAAGATGCAGTGTATCTAAGGAGAACTTCTTAGGGAAACTCAAAGACGTCAGGGGACACAGAAACAAGGACACTAGAGGAATTTGTAGCTTCTGGTTCCTATAGTTACAGCAAACATTAAGCACAACTCAACTCCTAGTCAGATCAACACAAAGCTTCACACTAAAGTCTATTACCTTAGTTCCTATTACTTGATACATAATACTGGTTTTCAACAATACATGTGAGTTAAACAGCAAGAAAAAAAATCATATAATGAAAACATCCTTTAATTATGAAGACAATTTCCATCTTCAGTTAATAATGATGGAATTGCACAGATACATTCTTTATGTTGTCGTTCTGAAGTTCTGTATGTAAACTCATATAAAAACAAATGTAGTGGCTGAAATAACATGAACAGTACTAGCACAAATAAGAACTACAGTTAGAAAGATCATCAATAGACCAAAAAGTTGACCATTTTCCTTAGGAGCAGAGAAATTAAAATGAATTATTTGCATTGAAGAGTTCTGCTGGTTTTACAGCCACATCTGTTAACCAGTCTGCTCCTTGGCTCACACAGATCCCCATGACTGCTGAAAAAAATGATGCTTTCAGAAACATTTCCCTTTTGTGTAGCCCGGCATATTTCTGCAGTCTATGTTCCCAAAACTCGTGGTTGGAAAACACTCAACCTTATGCCTACATTTCCTGAAAAGAAGATCAGCCCAGAGGTGATTCAGTAACACTTGAAGTTTGCTCTCCAGACACAAATATGAAATACAAGTTAGACCACTGGCATAAAAATGATTGAAACCTCAACAGGTTTTGTTGGGAAGTCATTTCTATTATTAGTTAACAGAAATTGAGTGTTCTTTGGCATTTGGTGGTGTCAACAATAGGCTAGGTGCTGTAGAGAACATGGAATTAGACATAGTTCCTGCCCAGGGGGCTCAGAATTAAATCAGACAAACCAGACACTACCACAGTCCAGCAGTCTGGAGTGGGGAGAGTTGGTTTTACATGGGTAACCTAAGGTCACTCCATCCATGAGGTTACACAATTTTCCTCCAGCAAGCCTGCTGCTTTTATGTTATATAAGTTTTGGGGGAAACCTAGACAAATTTTCTTATGATTTCTACTACAATGTCTTCCAAGAAGCCTGTTTTTAAAGAAGGGTGCAGTTGGGTTTTCATTTGTCTTCTGAGAGGGTTCAGAATAAATTCTAAAAGGCCACCTGGCCTGGAAAAAGGATGGAGTTTATTGGGAAAGGAAGAAAAATCAGACTCAAAAGGCCAGAATCACTAGGAGAAGCAGCAAAGTTAGTTAGGAGAACATTTTACAGAGAGGCCTGTGGGGCCAGATGCTGAGCCTACAGTCTGATCAGAGGTTTAGTGGTGGATCCATCTCACCTTCACACTGCCACAAGCAGTGAAGGTTGCAGGACCTCCCTTGACCGTAAGTTTGGTACCAGGCAGTCTGAATTTTGTTACTTGCTATTTAAAGATTTCCAGCACCTAGAAATATTTGGGCTTATATTCCTCTTGTGGGGACATGGACAGCCTTGTTCCCAAGGGTTCTGTGTTTAAAAATTAATAACATACATGTAAAACCTCAACTCAAGATTGGAATACATGCTTTCCTACATTCTCCACTAGTACCAGAGAACCTACCTCACTGCACTATGAGGTAGGTTCCCGTTTGTCTATACTCCTTCTCATCACACATACAGTGCTTGACATATGATACGTTCCAGTTAACATTTGTGAATGAATAAGTGCAATAAGTGTTGTAGATTAGATGTAACATTTTCATATTCTTTGAAATCCCAAGGAGAACTTAAGTATGCCAACTTTCAAAAATTGAATTACAGTCCCCCAAATTCTAACATAGTTAAAAACAAACAAACAAAGAAACAGGTTAGGGGTCCCAGATTTATATTTTAATATATAGGATTATTTCCATAGTTAAATAGTTGATTAAAAAATAGTGACAACTCTGAAACTCTCAACTGTGCCATATTTAAGGCACATATCACAAGGTATGCTTATACACACAGAATTATTTTGAATCTTACTTTAGTACCACTGTAATTGGGACTATGAATAATCATATAATTATTTTTAAAACTTTTGTGAATTTTAAAGCAATGCTGCTCTAAAATAATAATTTTACTTCTTTAAGTTTCCTTAAAGAACTTGTAGATTTTTTAATAGAGGAAATGACTTTTAAAAACACTGTATGAATATAATATATTACGGACAGGTTTCCAATAAGAGCAGTGGATTAATATTCAGACTGTCTTGGAGTCTATCAGCTGGTGAGAGATAGAAGATTGAAATAAGTGTACAATGTCATATGAACATGTTAATCCTAATAACTAAGCCAAAGCCAACATTGCCACAGCTAAAGTGAAATAAACGACCTACCGCATATATGTGGGTTTGGAAACAGGGTTTGGGAAAAATTAGGCTTTATGAATACATAAAAAGTAGTTAGAAAGGAAATATTTCTTTGATCCTCTAATGGAATGAGAAGGTAGAGGTTTCTGATTTAATTTGAAACTTATTCCTTATCATTTACATTATGAAGGAACTGCTATCTTGGGTTGGGTTAAGGACCCGTTTTAGAGATTTTTTTTCCCCTTTAATGAGCAAGCAGATTGATCTTTCCCAAGTACAAGATCTTCACATTTGGGTGTGCCTATTTGCCCAGATTTGAAACTATCCCATGCACTCCACTTCAGTGGTACTGAGAATGATGCATTTTATGGAGAGACTCTCGTTGAGTAATAAAGGCCCTTTACAGATCAGAAAACTGGAGCTTGACTCCATAAATAAATTTATCTTATCTCTTCATTTTACTATAATCTCCACATTTTAATGCAATTTTATTGTTTTTTTAAACTTTTTATTTTGAGATAATTGTAAATTCATATGCAGATGTATTAAATACTACAAAGAGATCCCATGCACCCTTTACCCAGATTTCTCCAATTGTAGCATCTTGCAAAACTGTGGTATAATATCACAAGCAGAACATTAAAATGGACATAATCAAGATAAAGAACATTTCCATCACCACAACGATTCCTCAGTTCTCCCCTTTTATAGCCATGCTCACTTTCCTTCCACCTTTATTCCCCTGTTAATCTCTGGCGAATACTTATTCTGTTCTGCATTTCTGCAGTTTTGTCAACTCAAGATTATTATATAAATGGAATCATACAGACTGGAACTTTTTTTTTCCCACTCAGTATAAATCTCTGGAGATTGACCCAGGTTGTTGCTTGTATCAATAGTTTGTAACTTTGTATTGCTGCATAGTATTCCATGGTATGTATATACCACAGTTTATTTACCCATTGAAGGGCATCTTGGTTGACTCCAGTGAGGGCTAATATGAATAAAGCCTCTATAAACATCAGTGTATAGGTTTTCATGTGAACAGAATTCTTCATTTCTGTGGGATAAATTTGCAAGAGTGTAATTTCTGGGTTATATGTAAAGTACACTTTTAGTTTTAGAAGAAACTGCCTGTATTAGAGCTCTCTGAGGAAACAGAACCATCAGGAGATATCTATATATCTATCTATATCTATATCTGTAGATACATAAAATATATGAGATTAGTTATAGAAATTGGCTTATATGACTATGGGAATGGGAAATCCAAATTGCATAAGACAGGCTGCAAGCTGGGAACTCTGATGAAGCTTTTCAACAAACTTCCCAGAAGTTGGCTGGCTAAAGTAGGGATGGGAATTCTTCCTTTTGACTGATGAAATCCTTACTTATTTTAAGACCTTCAACTGATTGGATGACATTTCTCATTGTTGAAGGTAGTCTCCTCTGTTGATTATAGATATAATCAGCCATACATGCAATCAATTTACTGATTTTTCAAATCCATGAAATATCCTCACAGTAACAATTGTGCCATGGCTTGTTTGACCATATAACTGGACAACATAACTTAGTCAAATTGACACATTAACTAAGCCATTCCAGACCAGCCCTTTTCAACTTGGTACCTACACATACCTCTTTAAGTCATACTTAATCTCTAAATAAAAACAATAACAGTGATTTTTTTCACCTAATGAAACTCAGCCATTCTACATACAACCAGAAATGCACTAACTCTTTCCCCAGAAGAGGGCTGAAGTACTTAGGTAATATTCACTCTAAAAACATGATAACCTAAATACTATGATATAAAGTGAATACAACTTATATTTTATGATAAAGAGGTAAGAGGAGAAGGAAACAAAGATATTTACTTTATGTATATATACAAACACAGTCATAAAAAAAGGGGGAAGTATTCTTAACCATTACAGTCCTCATATCTCTAACAGGCTACATGGTCATAGCTTATATTTATAACTACCTTCTTCCACTACCCATTCTATATTCCCTTTACCCTCAGCAAGCATCTCAACTGGTTGTGATTCTTTAACTGGTGGGGTGACCCAAACCTTCAATTCTCATGTTTCTGCGCCATTTTAGTCCTGCCTGGATTGGGTTGTTGCAGTTTTTTATTGACTTTAATCACAAGGTATGGTAGTACTAAGAGATACCCTAAGGGATCTCCTGTATTCTAGGCAAACTTTCTTTACCTTCCTTGTGTAGTAACAATGCTGTTTCCCAGTGATAATAAGCATCAAAGCATCAATCACCCCAGCCAGTTGGGGTAATTCCTTTCCTGTTGACTCAGAAGCATGAGGTTAATGGCCAGGCAGCAGTCCTAACTTCCAATTCAATAGAGTAATTATCATGTCTCCTGGTGGAAGAACTGCTCCTTTTGGAACCAAGACCTGTACTAGCAGAGCTTAAGATTGCGGGAATAGGAAGCAAACATTTTTCTGGTGGATCACTAGGGGTAATAGTGAACAATGACATTCCCATTTCTACCCCTTGACTCCTAGACCCAGGAATTGTGGCTTTAGAAGAAACAACACATTGAATGGATGCTGATTTAAAACAAATGCCATTTCCTGAAGAACCTTGCCCAAGCTCTGCAAGATATTGCCACCCGGTGGATATTGTAACTGTCTTCTAAAGGTCTTTCCACTAGTCAATCAATCCAGCTCCTTCAGGATGATGGGGAACATGGTAAGGCTGAGGTAAGATCAGAATTCCATAAGCATGTGCCAATTCCCAAACTTTATTTGCCATGAGGTGGGCTCCTTGATCAGAAGCAATGCTGTGTGGACTACTATGACAGTGGACAAGTCTATAGATGGTAGTTTTGGCAGAAGCATTGCTTTCAGCAAAGGCAAACCCATATCTAGAGTATATGGCAATTCTAGTTAGAATAAAAGTCTTCCCCGTCCATTTGGAAGTGGTTCAGTGTAATCAAGCTGCCATCGGGTAGCAGGCTGATCACCTTGGGGAATGGTATCAACTTGAGGACTGAGTGATGGTCTCTATTGCTGGTAAATTAAGTACTCAGCAGTGATTGTAGCCAGAATGGAGTTGGTGAGTGGAAGTCCATGTTGCTAAGCCCATGAATAATCTCCATTCCCACTCCAGTGCCCATACCATTACTTGAAACCTGAATTGCCAAGGTCAGTTTTCTGACTTGCCAAGCCGTGAAGTTGGGCATACACAGTAGCATTCCATCAAAAAATGGAAGTGGAATATATGAGCTATGGCTTGAGCAGCCCCTAAAGGCACAAGTAAATTACATGAAGAAATGGTCTCCCATTCCTGCCACATAACCTCCTCTTTCCCAGCGAACAGATATGGCCTCTTGGGGTGTTTGTAATGGTCAGTTGACTGAAGAATTGAAAACTCATACCTAGTTTACAGATGGTTCCACATGATGTACAAGTATCACCTGAAAGTGAACAGCTGCTTCACTTTTTTTTATAGCCCCTTTTTGGGACATTCCTGAAGGACAGTGGTGAAGGGAAATCATCCCAATGGGCATAACTTCAAGTACTGCACCTGGTTATTTGTTTTGCTTGGAAGGAGAAATGGCCAGAGGTGTATTTGCATACTCATTCATGGGCTGTGGCCAATGGTTTGGCTAGAAGGTCAGGAATTTGGAAGAAACAAGATTGGAAAATTGGTGACAAAGTGGTTTGGTAGAGAGGTATGTGGTTAGGCTTTCTGAGTGGGCAAAAAATATGAATATATTTGCATCCTATATGAATGCTCATCAGAGGGTGACTTCAGGAGAGGAAGATTTTGATAACCACCTGGATAAGATGACCTGTTTTGTGAATACCAGTTGCCCTCTTTCCCCAGCCACTGCTGTCATTGCCCAGTGGGATCATGAATACTGCCAAATTGTTTTCCAGAATTTTACATTCCCACCAGCAGTGTATGATTTCTCTGCATTTTTATCAGCATTTCGCATTTTCATTAATTTTTATCTTAGCTATTCTAATAGATGTATAATGATATCTCATTGTGATTTTAATTTGCATTTTCCTAACGCCTAATGGTGTCTAACATCTTTTGATATGTTTATTTGCTATATGGATATTTTCTTCAGTGAAATGTCTCTTCAAGTTTTTTGTCTATGTCCTAATTGTCTTCTTTGTTTTTATTGTGTTGTTTTGAAAATTTTTATATATTTTAAATATCAATCTTTTGTTGAATACGTGGTTTGGAAAGATTTTCTCTTTGTCTGTAGATATTTTCTTTTTCATCCTCTTAGTGTCTTTTGCAGAACAAATGCTTTTAACTTTGATAATACCCAATTTATCAATTTCATGTATAAGGTATGAGACTTCAATTGAGATTTTTTTATTTGCTTATGGATGTCCACTTGCTCCACCACAATTTATTGAAAAGACTGCCTTCTTCCATTGAATTGCTTTTCAAACTTTGTAAAAATACAGTTTGGCATATCTGTGTGGGTCTGTCTCTAGGTTCTTTATACTGTTTCATTGATCTGTGTGTTTATATCTCCCTCAATAACATGCAGTTTGGTTATTGTAGCTATATAATAAGTTTTGAAATTGGGTGGACTGTGTTCTTTCACTTTATTCTTCTTTGTCAATTGTTCTAACTATTCTAGTTCCTTTGCCTTTGCATATATATATGTTTCTATTCACTTAGGTCTGATTTATATCAGTAGCAGCATTTCATAATTTTCAGCATATAAATCCTGTTCATATTTTGTGAAATGTATACTTATGTATTTCATTTTTTGTAGTGATTATAAATTGTATTGTATTTTTAATTTTTGTGCACATGTGCTCAGTGCTAGTATATAGAAATATAGTTGATTTATGTATGTTGACCTTGAATCCTATGACAGTATTGAACTCATTAATACAAGGAAGTTTTGTACTTTTTAAATAGATTTCTTGGAATTTTCTGTGTAGACCATGTCATCTGCAAACGGGTAGGTTTTATTTCTTTCTTTCCAATCTGTATGAATTTTATTTCCTATTCTTGCCTAGTTTTGCTGGTTAGAATTTCCAGCACTATGGGGAATAAGAGTACTGAGAGCAGATATCCTTGCCTTGCTCCCAATCTCTAGTGGGAAAGCATTCAGTGTTTCACCATTAAGTTTAATGCTAGCTGTAGGCTTTTTGTAGATGTTCTTTATTTCATTGAGAAAGTTCCCATTCATTCTTTTTGTTTGTTTTAACATGAATGAGTATTGAACTTGCTTATAGGTTTTTCTGCATCAACTGATATGATCCTATGAGCGTATTACTTTAGTTTGTTAATATGGTGGATTACACTGATTAATTTTTGAATACTGAACCAGTTTTGGATTTCTGGAATAAACCCCACTGTATGTTCTTTTTTTATATATATTTGAATTATGGTTTCTTATATTTCGTTAAGGATTTTTGTGTCTGTATTTATGAGGGATATTGAACTATAGTTTTCTTAATTATGTAAGGCTTAATTATGTACTAGGGTTTACAACATTGCATGAATCTCTTGACCTTTCTAAATGCTTTCAACATCATATAGATATAATAATGGTATGTCTCTTACCAGATTTTGTAAGATTACATGAGAGCAAATCACTTAGCAAAAAGCCTGAAACCGAGTGTATAATAATAGTATTGTTCTTAATATATTAATGTACTATAATAACTTATATAGAGCTATTCATAAATATTGATTGAATAGACCTTTTCCATTCTGCTGTACTTTAAGACATTGTCTTGGAATACAATTTATACTTGGAATTTTCTTGAACAGAGAATCCACATGGTGTTGGGTGGTGAGGACTCACACTAAGTGCTACAATATTACCTAATAATTATTTTGTTCTACATATTCTGACTGGGTGGTAGATAGTGAAGGCAAATTCAGCCAATTTTAAGTGAAACATAAAGAAAGGAAATAATTTTATATAAAAAATGAACAATTTCTAATAATTCAGATGATTCTGGAAAGAAAGCAAATTTTTATGTTTAGAAGTCTTCAGATGAGCTGTCTGCACTTCTCAAATTTATGTATTCCCTTTTTTGGCAGTATAGATCTGATTCTAAATATATCATGAAATAAGCTGCACAGTTGCCTCAAAGGTTTGGTCTTAAATGGCATCAAAATCATTAACCAAATACATATTGACTTGGAAGTAAGTAGAAAAAGAACACAAATGAAAAAGGACCTTTTTCATTTTTGCCAAAATCTGACCTCTCAGTGGCTGCTATAACCTCACTAACACCCACGGAAGTCAAGAGGTAGGTAGGATATTTATGCTCTAGGTGCTAGTGATGCCATGACTTATACTTGGAAGTGATTCAGCTCTTTAAGATTCTGGCAGGTTTAAAAAAGAAGAAATGGATTTTCAATATCAGGTTTTAAAAATATTCATTTGCATGTCCTCTTACCATTTCTTGCTCCTTTTGTTTTGAATCAAATCTTATGGTTCCAAGTGTAGGCTTTCAATGTGCCCTTACCACGGTTAATCTTCCTGCACACGTGCTTACAGTACATTGGAATCTCTTTTTATCATTCACAAGGGAAGAAATGGTGACTTCTGTTCAAGACACTCAAAACAAGACAAGGAGACTAGGAATCGAAATTCCCAGTCAGTGCTCCAACATCATATTTTCTAATGTGTTATTTTAGTCAACCCAATATTTTGGGCCAGTATTAATGGCTAAAAAAAGAATTTACTCTAATGGCATATCATCACTTTTCCTTATAAGACAAAGCAGAAAGTGGCTGTGGACTTGGTTAAGCAAAAAAATGCTGATATTTCTCTAAATAGAAAACGTAAAAGAATTCCACTGACTACTTTAGGATGTTAATTTTTAACATCATGTTGATGCCTCATCTCTCTTCATTTTATGATATATATATATAAAAAGTAGCTGATCTCATAATTCTAAGTACAATATTAAGTATAAATATTAATTTATACTTAGATCCCTACCTAGGGCCACAATAATTAGAAGTATGTATATGTTATAAATATTAAAACCAAATATTATTTCTTTATGAAATATTTTATATTTTATTGAATAAAACATTTAAGGAATTAATTTGTTATTTAGTAAATGAAAAATTCACATTGTAAAACTTTAAAAAATGCAAATGTATAAAGCAAATAAAAGTAAACTCTAGTGTCATAACCAAATGATGACCATAAATCCTGCTGTCTCTCAAACTGCTAGTCCTGCTGTAATGTGACACAAGTAGTGTTTTCTCTCCAGTCTGTAGAAAGCAATAGCACACCATAACCAAATGATGACCACAGTTAGTATTTTGCAATATATCTCTCCAGGAATTTTTCTTTTCATATACATAAAAAAATAATTAATCTTAATAAAATGAGGTAATATAAATTAGTTTATAACAATTTTTTAAATTAATAACATTTTTTATGACCATGTAAAGCCAGTCAATGTATAACTATATCATCATTTTATTGTGCTATATTTCCTATAATTTATTTAACCAAGTCAAGTGTTTTTTTCTTTTGGGGTGGAGGGAGGCGGGGCTATTAGAAATAATCTCACAATGAGATGCTTGTGCATATTTTTTAATGAAACTTCTCTGTCCAAATGAGATGCTTGTGCATATTTCTTAATGAAACTTCTCTGTCTTTAGGATTTCTTACTAGAAATAGAATCAAACAGAAAGCATTTTGAAAGGGTTTGGCATGTATTGAAAAATTGTCCCCCAGAGAGTTTGTATTTATCTATGTTTCCAGTAACAGTTTATGAGAGTACCCACTTCCTTTTACACTATTATTATTATTATAAGCTATTAGTTGGCTTTTTATTCTTTGCCAAACTGGTGAGTGGAAAATAAAAGTACCTTGAAAAAAATTATTTTGATTCTAAATTATATTTTTTCAGTAATTACATGAAAACTATTTGATTATTGCTCTTAATGAAATTTTGTAGCTCAAGATTGATTTTTGGGCAGGGGAGATTTCTAATATATTACTAGACCTACAGGTATTCTAAATACGGAACAACTACTTTTCCTAACTTCCTCAATTTTTCCAAATTCAGATATAAT
This sequence comes from Tamandua tetradactyla, assembly GCF_023851605.1. NCBI lineage: Eukaryota > Metazoa > Chordata > Mammalia > Pilosa > Myrmecophagidae > Tamandua > Tamandua tetradactyla. The sequence goes on from NC_135336.1 coordinate 48,869,579, forward strand.
TTGAAATAGAGATAATTTATAACTATTTAGGTCACTAGCTGTATCTTTGCAAAAAATAAGATAGCTTAGATAGTAAAATTTTAATTTTATATCCTGTTTATTAACTTTTGTTATTAATTGAGAGCCCTATATTCCAGGTTCTGAATTCATTTCATAAGATATGTCTATGTTATCCTTATGCAATATTATGGAGCAGAGCTAACATATCTTCATGTCAGAGATTTCATACCTTAAGTGACAAAACGTAATTTGAATCCAGGTATGCATGGGATCCAGAGTTTGAACTATGAATTACTACAACAAACTGCTTCTTCTGAAGTGGGCTCATGCTAATGATGATATGAATCAAGTCTTTCTTGAAAATGGAAGAATGAGATAGTTAACGCCACCCCATATTACATCAGGTAGTCACTTTATCTTACCTCATTCGAAAGTTAAATAATGAGAGGGATGGGGAATGCCTGGCTTTCTTTTTTTCCTTCCTTCTGTTCCTTTTCTCACCATCATATTTCTGCTTAAATCAGTCGCACAGGGCACAACAGTTTGTGCGAGAGTCGATACCCTTCTTTTCCCATGGGCACTTGTCCATCCCGTTCTGTTTCTCTTCATCTTGGGAGAAAGTGCAATCTGCCAAGCCCAACTCATTACTCACCCTGGGGCTTGTAAATTTTCCAGAAAGCACAGCACTGGCCTTGTTGGTTTTGTGGTCCTTGGCCTATGCCCTCTGAGACCTGAGACTGAAAAAGCCTGTTGCACTGGGAAGCATAAATCCTGCTGTCTCTCAAACCGCTAATCCTGCTGTAATGCAAGCACAAGTGGAGTTTTCTCTCCAGTCTGTAGAAAGCAGTGGCACACCAGTCAGAATATGGCATAGGTTACTTCTGACAGCTTATAGGAGAGATGCATAATTGTCCACAAATATCCCTAAGTATTTCCTACCAATCAACTTCCATTTGTTTTCTTTCATGGTAGTAAGTTTTCTATTGTTAGGAGGAAATCTGTGGATCTCCAGCAACTTTTGCAGAAAAATTTACATTTCCCTATTTTTCCCTTCATCAAGCCTAGCACAGAATGGGCATTCTGTATTTTCAGGATTATATTGATTTGTACAACAAGAGGGATGTATTACTCATGTGACTGTGATAAGCAAATTTGAATTCCATAGGGCAGCTGCAAGTTGGGAACTCCAAAAACTGGTTTTGATAAATTTCTAGGGCAGTATTCACTCTTAAACTTGATATCCTATAACTTAAACACTACATAAACTTAATAGAACTCCTATTATATGATAACAGTATCAGATAGGTATAAGAAAAGAAAGACATTGTTTTATATGTACCTATGCAAACATTTATAACAATACAAGATGAAATACTCACAACCATTATAATCCTCAGTACTGCATCTGGTCATATTGATGCAGTTTGTATTCATAACCACCTTTTCTCACTACCTATTCCTTATTCTCTTTACTCTCAGAAAACACCTCAGCTAGTTTGGTTCTTTGCCTGGTGGGGTGACATAAAACTTCATTCCTGAAAGCTCTAGCCTGGATTGGGATGTTAGTTTTCCATTAGCTTCTCTGCCAGTCTCAGAGAAGGTTACGGGGAAAAGCTAAAAGTTAGCAAGAACCTAGACAAGAAAGGAGAGGACTTTGTTATGTGATGGGAAAGTCCAGGAACCCGAAGGAGTACAAGCAGCCATCACCAAAATGCTACAGTCTATGAGGAGAAAGTAACTTTGCCTTGATTTTAGCACTTGATTTTGGACTTCTGGCCTCAGAATCGTGAGCGAATAAATTTCCATTAAGACAATCCATGTTGAGTTATTTGTAATAACAGTTCAGGAAAACTGAGACACACACCAAGTTTCATCTGCTTTGTGATGTTTTCTAAGACACTCCCTTATGCCTTCAGTTTCTCTCCATATCTTTTTATTCATAATCTGCAAATTAAGTTTTTCAGAACTATTTATTGCATCATATAATTTATTTGCACCAAGATCTTTAATGACTACCATTGGATAAATTCTTCTGTCACATAGACTTCCATCTTAATCTATTTTTCAGCATTTCTTCTGCCCACTATCACAAACTCTTTGCTTCAACTAAATAGGTCTACCTCAGAGAGTCTCCTTATGTCACGTTTGCTCTGCCCATCTTAAAAATCCTTCCCACTGCTCTTAGCCACAACTTCCTCACCCTTTGAGGCCCAGGAAACCCCACCTCCTCCAAGAAGGGCTCCTTGGTATCTCTGACCTATACCTCTTTTGTCTCATAATTTGGACCTTTTGCTTTTGTTATCTCTCTGACATAAACTGTGCAGTGTTGGTAACTGCCCATTACTCTCTTCCATGTCATGTCTACACAGGAATTCATGAGCTTCTTGAGACTGGAAATTAGATATATCTCTTAATGTAATTAACAATTGCTTCCCAAATGAATTTGGAATTAAATTGAACCATGGTTTCTTTGAAATATATTGTATAAGCTAGGGTACTCTAGAGAAACAGAATCAGCAGGAGATATCTTAAATATAAAATTTATAAAAATGTCTCACTTAACCATGGGGAAGTAGACTCCAAGGTCTATGAGGCAGACCGCAAGTGGGTGGCTTCAATGAAAGTCTTCATAGCAACAGACAGGCCAGCACTCACCTGACCAGACAACTGGGAACCCCCACCTGGCCAAATTGACACATGAACCTTACCATGACTGTCCACTCCTTGTCAACTTGGCAGCTATACACTTCACGTTAAACCATACTTAATCTTTAAATAGAAAACAATAACAGGAATATTTTTTCCTTACCTAACAATACTCAACTGTCCCACACACAACTGGAAATGCATCAAATCACTCCAGAATAGGATGCAAGTCCTTGGATGATATTCACTCTTAAACTTGATATCTTATACTTAAATACTGTGACATGAACAAAACAGCTTATACCATATGATAACAGGGATAAAAGAAAGAGGAAAACAAAGAGATTTGATTTATATATAAATACTTAGATACTAATTACAAAGAAAGGAAGAAATATTCATATCATTACAGTCCTTATTTCTTTAACTGATCATGTGGTTACCGTAGTTCATATTTATCACTACCTTCTTCCACAACCAATTCCATGTTCCCTTTACTCTCAGCAAATACTTCAGCTGGCTGTGGGTCTTTGCCTGGTGGGGTGACCCAAACCTTCATTCCTGAAGTTTCAGAGCCAATAGTAGTCCTGCCTGGTTTGGGTTGTTGCAGTTTTCTACTGATTTTAATTGCAGTACATAGCAGTACTAAGAGATGCCCTAGGGGATCTCCTATATTCCAGGAAAACTCTTCTTTACCTCCATTGTGTAGTTGCAGTCGTTATTCCCCTTGATAGTCAGGGTCAATCACCCCAGCCAATAAAGTAATGCCCTTCTTGGCTTGTTGATTCAGGGGCATGAATAGACAAAAGTGACCAGGTGGAAGTTTTAGATTACAGTTCAACGAACTCATTGTTGTTTCTCTTGGTGGAAGCACTCTCCCTTTTGGAACTAAAACCTGTAGACCATCAGAGTTCAAGTTCCCTGGGACAGGGAGAAAACAATTTCCTAGTAGATCACTAGGGGTAATAGTAAGTGATGCAACTCCCATTTCTACTCTTTGGTTCCTGGACCAAAAAATCCTGGCTATGGGAGAAACAGTACCATACAGTGGACACTGATTTAGAGCATACACATCCTCCTGGAGAACATCACCCTATCCCTGCAAGGTATTGCCACCTAGTTGGCACTGTCATTGAGTTTTCAAAAGACATTTCACTGTTCTATCAATCCAGCTACCTCTGGATGATGGGGAACAAGGTAAAATCAGAAAATTCCATAAGCATGTTCCCATTCCGCACTTCATTTCTGTGAAGTGGGTTCCTTGATCATAAGCAATGCTGTGTGGAATACCATGATGGTGGATAAGGCATTCTGTAAATCTACAGATAGTAGTTTTGGTGGAAGCATTGCATGCAGGGAAAGTAAATCCATATCCAGAGTATGTGTCTATTCTAATTAGAACAAATCGGTGCCCCTTCCATGATGGAAGTTGTCCAATGTAATCAACCTGCCACTACGTAGCCAGCTGATCACCTCAAGGAATGGTACTATATTGGGGGCTGAGTGTGGGTCTCTGCTGTTGGCAGACTGGACACTCAGCAGTGGATATAGCCAGGTCAGCCTTGGTGAGTGAAAGTCCATGTTGCTGAGCCCATGCATAACCTCCATCCCTACCACCATGACCACTTTGTTCATGAACCCATTGGACAATGACAGGGGTTGCTGGGGAAGAGGCTAACTGGTATTCACAGAACAGGTCATCTTATCCACTTGATTATTTAAACCTTCCTCTGCTGAAGTCAACCTCTTGTGTGCATTCACAGTGGACACAAATATCTTCATGTTTTTAGCCCACTCAGAAAGGTCTATCCACATACCTCTTCCCCAGATCTCCTTTTTACCAATTTTCCAATCATACTCTATCTAAGTCCCTGACCATCCAGTCAAACCATTAATAACAGCCCACGAGTCAATATACAAATGCACCTCTGGCCAGTTCTCCATCCAAACAAAATAAACAACCAGGTGTACTGCTTGAAGTTCTTCCTACTGGGAGGATTCCCCTTCACCACTGTCCTTCAGGGAAATCCCAGAAAGGGTTTGTAGTGTGCAGCTGTCCATTTAGGGTGGTACCTGCATACTCACAAAACCATCTGTAAACCAGACCTGAGTTTTCTCTTCCTCAGCAAATCTAAGGAACTCTCCAAGAGGCCATAGCTCTAATCTGGGAAAGAGAAGGTAATGTGATAGGAGTGCAGACCATGGGCAATTGGGCCAATTCCTCATGTAACTTACCTGTGCCTTCAGGACCTACTATGGCCCTATCTCACATATTCCATTTCTATTTTATGAAGGACTGCTGTTGCACATGCCCAACTTTATGGCTTGGTGGACTAGAAACACCAAGCTCATGATACACAACTCAGGTCTCATGGCAACTTGGTGACCCATGGTTAAGTGTTCAGTTTCTACTAAGTTCCATTAGCAGGCCAAATACTGTTTCTCAAAAGGAGAGTAGTTATCTGCAGCAGATGGTAAGGCTTTGCTCCAAAATCCTAGGGGTCTGTGCTGTGATTCTCCTATAGGAGATTGTCAAAGGCTCCAGACAGCATCTTTATTTGCCACTGACACTTCCAGCACCTGTAGATCTGATGGATCATATCACCCAAGTGGCAGAGCAGCTTGTACAACTATCAGGACCTGTCTCAGAGCCTCCTCTTGTTCAGGTCCTCACTCAAAATTAGCTGCTTTTCTGGTCACTCAATTAATGGGCCAGAGTAGCACATCCAAATGAAGAATATGTTTTCACCAAAATCCAAAGAAACCAACTAAGACTGTGCCTCTTTTTTGGTCGTAAGAGGGGCCTGGTGCAGAACTTATCCTTCACCTTAGAAGGGATATCTCAACATGCCCCAAACCACTGGACACCTAGAAATTTCAGTGTGGAAGGCCTCTGTACTTTCATTGGATTTGTCTCCTATCCTCTGACATGCAAATGCCTTACCAATAAATCTAGAGTAGTTGCTACTTTTTCTCAGTAGTTCTAATCACCATGATATCATTGATATAATGGACCAGTGTAATGTCTTGTGGGAGGGAGAAATGATCAAGTTCCCTGCAGACAAGATTATGGCATATGGCTGGAGAGTTTATATACCCCTGAGGTAGGACAGTGAAAGTATATTGCTGACCTTCCTTGCCAGCTGAAAACAAATTGTTTCTGGTGGTCCTTACTAACAGCTATTGAGAAAAAAGCATTTGCCAGTTCAATAGCTGCATACCAGGTACAGGTGATGTATCAGTTTGCTCAATGATTCCATATCCAGACCAGCAGCTATAATTGCAGTTATCACCTGGCTGAGTTTATGATAATCCACTGTCATTCTCCAAGGCCCATCTGTTTTATTCACAGGCCAAATAGAAGAGTTGAATGGGGATATGTTGATAATTACCACACCTGCATTCTTCAAGTCCTTAAGAGTGGCAGTAATCTCTGCAATCCCTCCAGGAATCTGGTATTCATTCTGCCCATACTATTTTGCTAGGTAGGGGCAGTTATAGTGGCTTCCACTTGGCCTTTCCTATATAATTGTCCTCACTCCATGAATCAGAGAGCTATTGTGGGGGTTCTGAGTTGCTCGGTATGTCTATGCCAGTTATGCATTCTGGAACTGGGGAAATAACAACAGAATGGGTCTGGGTGCCCACTGGAGCCACTGTGAGACAAACCTGAGCTAAAACTCCATCGACCACCTGACCTCTATAAGTCCCACTCTGACTGGTTGACCAAAGTGATGTTTTGGGTTCCCAGGAATTAATGCCACTTCTGAACTAGTGTCTAATAATCCCTGAAAAATCTCATCATTTCCTTTTTGCCAATGCACAGTTACCCTGGTAAAAGGTGGTAGGTCTCTTTGGGGAAGACTTAGAGGAATATTAACAGTATAAATTTGTGGCAGTTTAACAGGGTCCTCCCCTAAAGGGACCTGGCCTCCCCTTCATTCAAGGGGCTCTGGGTCTATAAACTGTCTCAAGTCTGAAAATTTATTAATGGGCTGTGACTCTCTGTTTTTGTAATTTAAGTTTACCTTCTCTTTACTTCACCTAGAACTCTTCTGCTTATACAGCTCAAACAAGAATTTAGTAGACTGCCCATCTATTGTACTTCTAGGTACCCCATGATCTACTAATCAACACCACAAGTCTCTGCAAGTCAGATTATTTTGACTTCTGCTTTGAGTTTGCTGTTCATTATGATAGCCATGTCCACCTTGTTTTTGGTGATTAAGTGCTGCCACCTGGCTTCTGCCAACTCTGGATCTGATCATCCCCATTGTGTTTAAGGATTCCAGCTCAGTGACAACAGTTCCCACAGTAATATCTGACCTACAGAGAATGGCGACTACAGAATTCTTCAGGGATGATGGAGCTAGTCTCACAAATTTATGCCTCACAGTTCTGGTAAAAGGTGCATCCTCTGGACATTCCTGGGGTGTGTGAACAGGCTTTCTATGATAAATCCACTCTAACATTCCAATCTCTCTAAACCGTTGGATCCCCTCATCTACTTTATACCAGGGCACTTTTGGCATTTCAACCTCAGGTAATGTTGACCACGTTTTGATCCATGTTTCAGCCAACCATCCAAACAAATTTTTAATGTCTTTTTCTAACCTTTTGAGCTATAACATTGAATGCAGTCTCTGCTTAGTGGGCCCATATTAAAAAATTTAGCCTGATGCAGCTTTATGTTCCTCCCGTCATTACCCCACACCCTTAAAATCCATTCCCACATATATTCCCCTGATTTCTGTCTAGATAAATTGGAAAACTCATGCAGTTTTTTTGAAGTATAGTGTACCTCCTCATGGGTGACACTTTGTAACTCACCTTTTGGGACTTGTTGGGACCTTAGTCTAGTTATAGGTCTAGAAAGAAAGAGGGGCAGTGAGAGTGGGTCGTGAAAACAATTAGGAGTATCTTCCAAGCCAATTGCTTCAGGGCACTCATTTGCAGTTTCATCTGGTAAAACAGGATTAATCATTCCAGGCAGAGGAGCGAGGGCTGTTTCCCCATGGGGGCTAGTTTTATGCTTCACAGACACTGAGGGTTAATTCCTTCAGGTGGAGATTGGGTACTCAATTCCTCAAGGTAGGTTAGAGGTGGGCTGGCTATGTCCTCAGGGCAGACTACTACAGGGTTATCTGGAAAAGACTCAGCAGGATCTAGGGTTTCAGTGTCTCCACAGCTATCATTGTTAATCCATACATCGCTATCCCATTTTTCAGGGTCCCACTCCTTTCCAATCAATGTCCTCACCTTAACAGCAGACATCATGCAAGGTTGATATTTCAGTTTATGTTGTAAAGTTACTACTCTAACAATGAGACTCTGAGTCTGATTTTCAGAGATCTCAAGTCTGTGGCTACAGAAAATAAGATTTTCCTCCAGGGCACTCATAGAAGCTTTTACATCTGTCATATGGTGCAGAAGCTTCTCATTTAAAGCCTTCAGTTCATCAATTTATACAGCATATATAGCAACAACCAGCCAACATCTCTATACCTCTTAATTCCACCGAACTCCATATAGGTGTCAAAAATATTAGCACCAATTCTCACAAGCAGTGGGGACAGCCAAAGCAATAAGCTGAGCCCCAAATCTTGGAGTTTGTTCATGTGAAACTTAACCCTGCAAAGGATAGGCTAAGCCTACTTAAAATTAGGCCTAACAGTCACCCCCAAGAAAACTTCTTTTGTTGCTCAGATGTGGTCTCTCTCTCTCAGCCAACATGACAAGCAAACTCACTGCCCTCCCCCTCTCTACATGGGACATGACTCCCAGGGGTGTGGACCTTCCTGGCAACATGGGACAGAAATCCTAGAATGAGCTGGGACTCAGCACCGAGGGACTGAGGAAACCTTCTCGACCAAAAAGGGGAAGAGAAAAATGAGACAAAATAGAAGTGTCAATGGCTGAGAGATCCCAAACAGAGTCAACAGGTTATCCTGGAGGTTACTCCTATGAATTAAATAGATATCATCTTTTTAGTTAAGATATAATGGAGAGGCTGGAGGGACGTGTCTGAAAACATAAAGCTGTGTTCCAGTAGCCATGTTTCTTGAAGATGATTGCATAATGAGATAGCTTTCACAATGTGACTGTGTGATTGTAAAAACCTTGTGTCTGATGCTTCTTTTATCTACCTTATGGACAAATGAGTAAAACATATGAATTAAAAATAAGTAAATAATAGGGGAAAAAACAAAACACAAAAAAAATTATCACTCAGAGCCTGCCTTTGTATAAGCAAACTAGTAGCAGAATCGAATGGTGATATTTTGACTATCTCTTTTGCCAACCCTCGGGTTGGCAGTGCCATTCTGATTATGTAAAACACTATCATTAGTGCCATTGAGTCTAGTCAGAGTAGAAAACCAATCATAAAAACCCATTTTTAAGATTCTGTTTCTTAAGAACAACTTCCAGTCCCAAGCCTTATTGGCTAGGGTTCTCTAGAGAAACAGAATCAGCAGGAGATATCTGTAAATAAAAAATTTATAAAAGTGTCTGTCATAACTGTGGGAATATAGAATCCAAGGTCTGTATGGTAGGCTTCAAGCTGGCAGCTCTAGTGAAGGTCCTCAAAGAGAGGCTGGCTGGGCAATCATGGGAACATAAGGGTCCATGGTCCATAGGGCAGGCTGTGAAACTTGCAATTCCAATAAAGGGTCTGGATGAACTCCACAGGAGAGGCTTGCTGACTGAAGCAAGAAGAGTGACTGTCTCTTCTGAATCCTTCTTAAAAGCCTTCTGGTGATTAGATTAAGCATTCCTGATTGCAGAAGACACTCCCCTTAGCTGATTACAAACACAATCAGCTGTGGATACAGTTGACGTAATCATGATTTAAGTCCATGAAATGTCCTCATAGAAACAGACAGGCCAGTGCTTGCTTGACCAGACAGCCGGGCACCACGACCTGGCCAAAGTGACACATGAACCTGACTATGACATATATCATGTAAATCCAGTGAGATTATATATTTAAAATACTTCATTAAAGAGCAAAGCAAAACAAATAAAATCTAGGAGAGGATTGAATGAAAGAAGGAGTGTGGGCTTTGGAGACAGGAAACACATGGGGATTTTTGTGGATTTTCAATAAGAAGATGTGTATAAGAATCATATATACCCTGTAAATTACCAACTCAAATCATTTTTTGTAGAGATTTATGAAATGAAACACTTGGGCATCCATATTGAAAATTATAGTGGCTTGGCATCAGTATCCCTTTTTTTGTGGTCTCATGAGACATTTTCTTGAACACTGAAATCCCTTCATTAAAAAAATGTTTGGAATAAAATAGTTGATTTATCATTGAACTAACTAATGGTTGAACTAATGTTTTGAATTACCCCTTTGGGTCATTTTATTCACCTCTTTTGAACTGGAAAAAAAATTGAATGGATGTTAATTAGTGGAGAGCACATTCCATCAGACACTTTTCTAAATCAGTCCACCAAACAGTCTTGCCACTCTTGGAATTAATAGGTTTTGAAGAAGATTTATTGAGAATACTAACATGCTGCACCTCTTGAATTATGACAATTCACACATCAGCTTGGCTTCTTTGAAGTTTTAGCAGAAACACCAAAGGAGAAAAAAAGACATTTCATACTTTGTTGTTTATCCACAAGAAATGAAACACTTAAGAATTTAAATAATATGTATACATGGTGTGTTGAATTTATGATGAAAATTTATTCAGGGTGGAAGCAAAATATACAGCATCTATGTGAAGAATGCATGCGGGTCCTCAGGCAATGTTGAGATAGATAGAACTTACATTGTGGGCCAGGTGAGCCAGTATCTTGTGGGAACTTGTTCTACAAGTTCTCTTCTCTACTGCTGCTGGACTAAAAATGTTTTAAATGTTAATGATTTCTGTAGAGCTGGCAGAGAGATTGCTGGAATTGAGAATGTGAAAGGTTATTTTTTTAAAAAAATATAATCACAGCCTAATAGAGCCTATTTCAGGCTTTCAGTCCCATGCCTAAGATACAAAGGGAACTTTAAACAAAATGAAACCATGAGTACTAAATAAACTGCGGTTGTCAGTTTACAGATTTTCTGAGTGTATATTAAGTGAAACATTTCACGTATATTTTGGAGAAAGATCCTTTCTTCCCATTTTTTACCCCAGAGGCAGGAATCAATTTTGCTATCATCAAACTGAAGAAAGGTGTTAAGTACTTCACTATTGGTTTTACTGGTCCTGGGTGTGTGGATTATCTTCCAATTCCTGTCACTAATGTTTTACTTTTAACCAAGGGTAGGAGAGGGCCTACACAGAGACAAAATAGAATTAGCAAGGTTTCTGCCATTATTTTGAATTCCAAAAGAAAATAATTTCAAATAGAGAAAACAAAGAGGAGATTTTTCTTTTTATAGAAGTATGCCAGTTAATAAATGAAGAAGGAGTAATAGATTTGTAATATCACCATTTTGAAACCCCTAATAAATTAATGGATCTGAGCAATGATCATTAATGACTAATACATATATATTTGAAACAAGATTTTCATGATTTGATCATTATTCAAGCTGGAAGTTTTTGCCATAAGAGTACAAACAGTTATAAATTTAATACAAGTTTTTAAAAATGAATGAAATGGTTTTACTAGTCAGTAAGCTACGGATTGCTTATAGTAGTAATAAATAGTGAACTATTGGAGAGAAAAAGTCTTCCCAGAAAGAAACACCAATCCTAGATGGTTTTACAGGTGAATTCTAAGAAACTTTTGGTGAATAGATTATCCAGTCTTATACAAAATCTTTCAAAGTGTCAAGGAATACCAGAAAATGGTCACCAATTCATTTTAAGGCTATTATAAATTTAATTTCAAAATCAGGCAAAGGCAGAATGAGAACTTTGGCTTTTTCATCTATGGACACAGATGTAAAAATCCTGAACAAAAAAATGAGAAAACCAGATTTAATAGTCTATAGGTATTGATGAAGTTAAAATTATACCTGGAATTCAAGAAAAATTTAATATCACAAAGTCTTTTAAATATCATTCACCACAGTATTAGACTAAAGGAGAAAACCTAGATATCAATATATGTAGAAACCAAGATGTCTATATATGTAGAAAACTTTACTGAACAAAAGATGTCATGATATATTCTTAATAAACTAAGATTGGAAGAGAATTTCCTTAATATAATAAAGTTATTCATAACACCTAACTGAATCAAAGATTGGAAAATGTTAGAATCTTGTGAACAAACAGCTCTATAAAACTTGTACCAGTTCTATGAGGTCCTAGCTAGTACAATGAGAAAATAAAAAAGAAAAATAAAGTCTAAGGATTGGGAAGATGGAAATAAAACTGTCATTATCTACAAGTGATATGAATGTCTATACATAAACTTAATAGAACCTATAAGCACATTATTAAAAAATTCGAAGAAGGTTTAGCTAGTTAACTGGAGACAAAATCAATATTGAAATGTCAATTGCATTTCTACATGCTAACAATAAAACTAAGAAAGTGAAAGTTTAAAAAGGCAATATTTACAACCATTTACCATAGCAATGAGACTCATAAAAATTTAAGGATAAATCCAAGAAAAGATATGCATGATCCTTATGCAGAAGTTAATTAAACTTTACTGAACAATATTAAGGAGAGTATAAATAAAATAAATACATGGAAAGATATTCCATATATATTTAGAGAGAAACATTCAATATTTGTCAGAATGTCACTTTTCCCCCCAAATTATCTATACATTCAATGCAATTCCAATGAAAATTCTAATAAGATTTTTTATGAAATCTTACAAGCCTAATGTAAAATCTATATGGAATGACAAATAGCTAATTCATATCTAATTAAGGAAAGCGATGAGTAAGGGGTTGCCCTACCAGATATTAATATCTTTTTTAAAGTTATTGTATTTAAAGCATTGAAATATCAGTGTAGAAAGATACAAATTAACTAAGAGAATGGTAGACAAAGCTAAGAATACACACATATTAACTATGAAGGAGAACTTCAGTGGAATAAAGAGTCATTCGGGAAAAGAGAGACTATTTAAAGAGAGGACCTTGAAAAATCAGTTATCTATATAAAAAATGAAATTATATTTCTTTAAAATATAAAAAATTATAGCCATACATGCAAAAGTCAACCCTGAGTAGATTAAGGAATTAAATATTTAAGAAAAACTACAAAAATTTTGCATGAATATGTAGCTGAAGAGCTTTCTAAGACATAGATATGTTAGTTATAAAGGAAAATATGAATATATTGGATTAAATTTTAAAACGTGATTATTAGAAGACTTCTTAGAGCTAAAAGAACAAGCAACAAACTAATATAAATATTTACAACACATATAAAAGAAAAAGGATTGCTTTAAAAAAAGTATCAGGAATGCTTACAAATCAATAAGAAAAAAACAAAGTCCGATAGAAAAATAGGTAAAAGACATGAATAGATATTTCACAGAGGAGGAACACATGGGATGATAGGTAAAGATATGTGCAAACTTACTCAGGGAAAGAAATGCAAGACGAGATGAGATACAATTTTAAACCCACTTATCAGAAACTAAGAAAATCTGACAGTAGAATAGTTGGAGAAGATGTGGCTCAATGGGATCTCTTTCACATTGCTGATGGAATGCAAATTGTTGCTATGATTTTGACAAAAATTTTGACATTTTCTGTAATATTAAATAAAATTCTGCATATTATCTATCACAAAAATTGCAACTAAATTGATTTCTAGGTACACAAGAGAAACTCTTGAAATGTGCAGAAAACATGTATAAAAATATTGATTGCAAACTGCCTGTGATAATAAAAACTTGAAAGAAACCGAATGCTTATTGACAGGAGACTGGATGAATAAATTATGGCATATTCATATAAGGGGATAGTGGGCAACAATAAAAATGAACAAATTGCAACTCTATGACATAATTTGGATGAATCATGATAAAAATTAAAAACAATGGCAGAAGAGTACAAGGATATGACTTTTTTATAAAGTTTGAAAATAAGCAACATATGCCTACATGCATATACATTTATATACACATACCTATATATGCATATGTTATAAATACATATTTATATATACTATATGTGTGTATATAATTATATACACATGACTTTACTATATGTATATTAAATTAAATATAATAAATATTTATTTCAATATATATGTATAATGCATGCATATGTATAATTAACTCATTAAAAAAATTAGGCATATTATAAATCTGTAATTAAAAAATGTATATTTTTGTGAGCATTTCTTGATAGATAATGGGATTCAATGTATTCATTATATTATTTAACAATGAATGAATGGAAGCAAGTGAGCTGTGCATGGACAAAGATAATATTGTGTCATGAACCAAATATTCACATTAATCCAATTTTGTTCACCTATGTTCCAAAAGTAACAATAAGAAAACATAATAAAGAATAAAGCCATATAAAACTAGAAAAATATTACTAGTTAGCTTATCTTGGAATAAGAAATGCTGTTTCAAATATAAAAGCATTAAGAAATCATTAAGAAATAATTGTAAATTTAACTACACAAAATTTAATGTTTCTAAACTCCAAAAATACTGTAAACAGTTTAAAAGCAAATCTCAAAATGAAGGAAATTATTTTCAAATCCTAAGACATGTGATAAAAACTCTTAATATTTTCATAACACTTCCTTAATGAACACATTAGCATCACAATAGAAACATGAACAAAAATCAGGTTTAGATTTAGGAAAAAACTACAGTATGGCCAATATGAATTTGAAAAAGTGTTTACTTTAAACAAATGCAAATAAAATGGCACTGATAGATTATTTTCTGCTTATTAAATAATTCAAAATTTCTTATAAAAGAATATTTAATTTTGTAAAGAAAACAATATCAATTCTGTACTATACTGCTGTTGGAAGTATAAGTTTTTACAAATTTTTACAAATTTATGGAGAGAAGTTTGCTAAGATGGTACAATTATGCTTAAAATCTTGTACTGTGGATGCAGGAGGAGGTTCAGTGGTAGATTGCTTGCCTTCCATGTGGGAGACCTGGGTTTCTTTCCTGGACCATTCACTAGCCCCCCCTGAAAAAAACTTATACTTTGCAATTATTCTAGAAGTCAGTTTATTTAGTGAATAAATACTTATTATATAACTTTTTCCATTTCATTATGCTTTTTTAAAATGCAATTTTATTGACATAGATTCAAACACCGAAATTTGTTGTATAACGTTTATGTGCCAATTATTACAAGGTAGTAGCAATGCAATGGAAAATAGATTTAGTTGCTGACCTAACTGACATTAATGTATAGGGAAGATGATTGGTATTAATAAAATAATTACACAAAAATCTATAATTAAGAAGTGCAATCATTTGTATGAATGAAATGTATATGATGTCATGAGAGTATATAACAATCTGAATTCTGGACAACTAGGGGAGATTTCCTTTGCGAAGTGATAATTGACCTGAAGAGTAAGTAAGGATTAATTAGCAAAGAACGCAGATTCTAGGAAGAGAAAACAACCTTTAGCAAAGATCCTGTATTGTGAACCCAGGGAATAAAAGTGAGGGTGGTTTAGGATGAAACAGGTGAGGACACAGCAGCCAGACCATCCAGAGATTTGTTGGCTGTTCTAAGTTTCTGGTCTTTGTTCCAAGAGCAACCATTTAGTTTTGCAAATTATTTTGGTTTCATATGTATTGAAGGGGCTTAAAAGGGGCTGCAGGAGCTCATTGGAGAGACTATTGCAGTTGTTTTGGCATTTGGTGATGGTGATTGGATGAGGGAAATGACCAGAAAAATCTGTTACAGTTTTTCTTTTTCAAATTAAAAAATGTCCAAATGTCCTTTAAATTACATTTATATAATAGGGTATTATTCAATCAGCCACAGAAGTTGTTTTTTATAAATATTTAATAGATTAGATAAATACTCAATGATACAAAGCAGAATGGAAAACCATACTTAAAGGCAGTATCCTTATTGTGTGGGCACATAATGAGGAAGAGGAGGAGGAGAAAAAAGAGGGAGGAGAAGGAAGAAAAGGGGAGGAAAAGAGAAGAGGAAAATCTATTAAAATGTTACTACTAGTGTCTTTGGCAGGCGGGAGTATAGATGAATTTTATTTTCAATTGCATATATTTGTACTATTTATTAATGTTCTCTATTAAATGCATATTGATTTTGAAAATCAGAAAAAAAGGTGAAATATGATACTAAAATTTAGTTTACACTTCCATTTAGAAAAGTGAAGTCAAGGAAAAACAAAGAAACCCAAGCGTCACATCTGATAGATGTGCATAGGTGCTTCAATTAGTAGATTAATGAGCCGGCAAAGCAAAGATGCCACCTGGATAACTCAGGGCTTTGAAAGGAATGGTCTGGATAATTGTTTCTACATTACCACCCACAAAATCATCCATCCAGTTACTTTTGCATATCTGAAGTTTTGTGATCCTTGAGATTCATCATTCTTGTGAAGATTTGTGAATCAAATGCAGATGCCTGACTGAGGGATAACATACAAGGATTAAATAGGGTGATCAGCTTATAATATTTTTCATTCCTGTCTCATACTCCTGGTTTTACAAATATTGGTAATAAATTATGTGAGTAGAAGACAGCATTGCTGTCACTAAAACCATAAACTCTCCAAACAAACTGCCTGGGTTTGAATTATGGCTCCACTCTTATTAGCTTTGGGATTTAGGGCAAAGCTAAGGTTAAAAAAAAAAAAAGTCTCTGTGCCTAAGAATCTTCATCTGTGAACTGGGGATAACACATCACCCTCACAGGATTCTGATAAGCATTGGTGTGGACTACATAATGATGAGGAACAGCAGATAGGTGCATTATGGTCTTAAAGTTTTAAAAATTCACTGTGGCTTGTTTGTACAGAAGTAAGTAGTCCCATCCTCAGGTTGCTTAGTGTTCAGGAAACGTGGAAGATTCTGCATACTCTCAAATGTTTCCTAGGGATGTGGGATCTAGAAGAGAAATCTGGAGCATTGGCCTCAAGTGGCTCAATGACTTTCCAGCTGTAAAACATTATCATTTTCCCAAACATGCTGTAAGCACCAAGGGAAGAATGCGCTGTATATAAAACTCGTCTCCATGGGCTGCTCATTATTTATAAACACTATAACAAAAATTCATATAGTTATACATACTATTTCCTTATGTATATTTATATTGATTGGTTTATTTAAATAGTTTTTAGGTTAGGTCCTCAAAAAGCATTCGGAAAAGTATTTAAACATTACTGATTGCTAAAATGTTTCATTATTTGCTCAATCCTGTGATCAACTCTCATGGTTTAATGATTGACCACGATGCATAACTGTGCTTTTTCTCCACAAGTGAAGCTGCACTCGTATCTTCAGAAGTCCAGAAGGAAAGAATGCAGTGCTTCCAGGTATCAAGGGCTCCCTGTTTCTTTTTGAACTTACAAGGATTTGGATCTAGGTTGAATTGAGTTCAGATGTTGAAGTTATGCCAAGGAATTTGCTTCTAAACCATAATTCTTTAGTTTTAGGAAATTGATGTGTCAATTATTACTCACAGAATTTTATAAACTTAAAAAATGCATAGTGCAAAAACAGAAAGTCACACCCAACATATTAAATGATGAGAAAAGAAACTGAGTCACTGATATTGCATCAGCCACTTACCTTACAGTTTTTGTCACAGACATGCAGTAGTTTAACTACTTTTGATATTTTGCTAGGCTCAATGATGCCTTCGTACAAAGGGTTACTAGAAATTCCTGCCCTGAAAAGTTATGTATGTGCAAGCTTCAGCACTAAATTTAGGAGATGGTGAGAAGGCTCTAGTTCTGTTGGCCATTCATCAGCGAGACGATCAGTTTATGAAGACGTTCAGTTATAGGGTTGGCTTTGCTAGAAGTATACTGTCTCATTCTATTATTCTAAATATTATGACATTCTTTCCTTCCTTGTAAAATTGGAAGAGGGTTACTTGGGAAGAAATAAGTGACTAATTGTCTTGGATTTTTGGAAACAATTGTGAATTATACTGAAGACAGCTGTAGTAATGCAACACTCTTGAGATGAGCCATTTCTTGATGCTTGAGATGAGTCATGTACTCAAAGACTCTGCTTGATCACATAGAAGATTCTTCTGGTCCCAAGTTTGTTTGCCATCAGATTTTGAAAGATGTTTAGAGTTCCAGACTCATAGAAAAATAAGTTGATAGTGATGATATAGTGAATGTTGTGGTGTGCAACCCAGATTCCACCCTTCTAGGACCACTGTACTCATTACCTGAGCTGCCAGAAGTTTTGGCTATTAAGAGTTCTTAGATCAGTCTCTCTGTATCTCTAAAAATTGACCTTGATTAAAGGAAGATGTCTTTCCCAAGGTTGTACTCTTTCCACAGAGGTAGTCTAAATCCAATGACTGATTGGTAGAAAGGTCCAACCTCACAGCTTCAATTTGGAATCACTCAGAAGGGCCATCCTAGCTCTAGCACTTCCCAGAGAATTGGCTGAGATCTCTGTTGGATGGCATCACAGTTCAACTTGTCCATCTGCCTAATACTGCTTCTTTCTCTTCTCCCATAGGCATTGTTTCCAAGAGAATTCTCCCCCCAAATCTCCCTTATGCAAATCTTCATCTTATGGTTGATCTTACAGGGAACCTGTCCTTTGGCAGTTGATGACAGGCAGGTCCCAGAGAATAGACTATAAAAGAGAGATTCTAGAGTTGGATCAAACTCTGGACAGCTGGCATTGAGGATCCCATCTTTGCTGTTAGGTAGAGTACTCATAGACCCCATATTGTTGTCATGGTGTATTGTTAAAACTTTCACTAATGGTGAAATGGGATGGGATACCTATGAAAGGAAAAGCACCGATAAGAGTATTTTAGGTATTTGAAAGATTCTTAGTAAATAATAATTATAAGGACTATGGGATGGGATAGCTTTTCTTGGTGCTATTTGTATACTGGGGAAAGACAATAAAGTGCTAGGGTAAGTAATCATGAATTAAATGTGAGCTATAAAGCCAGAGGAACTCCATGGTAGCATGAAAAGAGACTCTGAATTCCTGAAGCTGGAAGGGAAGAAAATTTAACTATAAGAGTAGTATATTTGGCATATCAGCTGTGGCAAGTCTGATATGCCAAGATCAGTTTCCTAATTGGAAAGATGTGGGACCCTGAGTCTTTCCTTCTAGATTGGGGCCATCTAGATGAATATACTGAAAATCCTGAATCTCCAGATTACTCTGAATACTGTGAGTCTGTAGAAGTGGTCCACTCATACCTGTTAAAGGCTAGTACTTCCCCCTTGTTTAAAGACAGGCAGAAGCTTTTGCTTTGCTGGACAATATGCCCTCCCTTCAGGATCTCTACCCACTTTCTCTCCTGGCCACTAGACCAATGACTAGGGTCAAATTTCATTATAACCCAGCCAGGAATTTCTGGGCCTTCTAATGGAGGAAAAGTAGTAACACAAAGGATTTGTAGGGCCTAGTTAACATATATGGCAGGAGCTAGGAGAAATTTTATGGGATTCATAGCAGAGATGCTGGACCATAGATGCAGAACGTAAAATTGAATAAGGGAGGGTTCATTTGCCTCTCCTGGGACACAGAATTTAACTCCCTGGCAAAGTTTCAGCAGAGAGTGTGGACATACTGTTAGGATGATCTTTGGGAGCTTGAGGAAAAAAACACCTGTTCTAAATGAGGTAGAATTATGAAAACTGCTATAGCGAAAAATTGAGAGAGGGATCAATAGACACAGAAAATGAACATGTTAGAGGGAAGAACTGTTAAGGTGGGAAACCCCACCAGCTGACAATATTTTCTGGGAGGGCAAGAAAGATACTCTATTTCCCAAAGCAACAAGGATTGTGCTGATGAGAGGGACACCAGTGTTGCTGAGAAGCTTAGTGATGGTTTCCCCTCACTGGCCATGAATGATAGTAGAAGCTGCTGTTACAGAGCTGGAAATGGGGATGATAGTGGCCAGGTGGTAGTGTTCAATCATCAGAAACAAGCTATGCACAGTTATAGTAATGAGTGGCAATGCTGAATTGGCAAATCAGGGTCTGACATGCAGAGAGCTATGAGATGATTAATAGAATACAATATTCCTAGGGGGAAGGATAAATGGACTGTCAATAAAGATATTGCTTAATTTATACAACCAAAAAAAGAAGGATTGATGAATAGAAGGCTGAGGTGACCTGCCTATATAAAATGTGACTATCCTTTATCCAGTTTCCAGACCTGAGTCATCTCAGATCTGGAAATTCCTGACTAAAGGAGAGGCTGGGTCCATAGGAGAAAGGACACTGCAACTCCGTGGTAAGTGTGTATGGCAATAATTGCCCCAGTCCTTCCTACAAGGGAACCTATAGGTAACCATGCACTGTGAAATAGGAATATCCTGAAATTTCAGTAGACACCAATCTTTGCTGCCAAGGATGGGGTATTTGCTCAACCTAGAGGGTGGGAGCCCTGCCACTGTGATTTCCTGCCCTAAGTATCTGGGGCTGCTGCTTCCTGGTTTCCCAGTTTAAGGTATGGAGGAGTTTTTTACTGGACCTAGTACTCTGCCCCCATCTCCTCCAGCTGCACTATGGAAGCACACTGCACACATAGAAAAGGACATGGGACTGGACGAGGGCTGGGAGATGGCCACTTAGCGTGTGTCTGTGACTTCCCCAGTACTGCCTCTGTCTTAGAACCATTTTCCAGAAATGTCACTGTGACTAGGTTCTCAGCTCCACTATTCCTCCCAGATTTTTGTGAGGGTTTCACTGTCTCTGAATTCTCCAAGGCAAAGAATCTTATACTTGAAGTGGCCCCAGGCCCCAATAGCTCCCTTTTTCAGGAAGCCCTTTTAAAGAAATTGTGATTTCTCAGAGGCAAGTGCCCAGAATTGCTCTCTTTTTGCATTCTAAATAAATGAAATGAACACAGTAATTTAATATTTTATCAATTTCAGATTTTAAAGCTCTACATAAGTGTGTCTCAAGATGTAGTCCACCAACTGTCAGTATCAGCCTTGGATGTAGAGATAAAAATCATATCCATCTGCGGTTGGGCACAGGCCTCAGAATTGGCATTTTCAACCAGAATTTCAAACAAGCACCTTTGATAAATCTTATGTTTAATAAAATTTTATTTTAGAATATTAAATAGGCATTCAACCTGCAAAGCAATATACTTTCTCACTTCTTGCATATCCTTTTCTCCCAGATGACTTCCTTCACACCTTCTTTCCTCTCTCAGGCTTTCCTCACACACAGCCCCTTTCTCAGAGGAAAACTTTGCTTCATACATTTTTGAAAAGTTGTATGAGCCAAACTCTATTTTATTTGTATCTCACTAAATCTACCACCTTTTCTGCACCTACTCATTTCTCTGCCTTCCTTTTAATTATAATTGAATAAGTATCTCTGCTCCCATAAAGGAAAACCCTTTGTGTTATGGATGCTATCTCTTCTCACCTTCTAGAATCAGTATCTCTGGTATAGCCCTCTCTTTTCCTGAATCACCAGCACATCTTTTATGTTAAAAAATACCCTACTCATTAGTACATCCTGCTTCATCTATTACCCATTTCACAGCCACAGTAAAGCATCTTGAGAGATCTGTCTACATTCACTGTCTCCCCTCTTTCACTTCCCATTTTTGATTCAACTTATTTCATTCTGGCTTCCTTTCTGATCACCATACTTAAACTGACCTTGGCAAGGTCACCAGGGAGAACTCCATATCCCTAATCCAAGGGATATTTCTATGCCTCCTGTTCTCAACACGAGTCAAGGACACTGGACTGCTCTCTATCTTTTGCATCTCTTGGGTTTTTTACTTTTACCTTGGCACTCTTTCTCAGTCTCCATTTCTGGGTCCCCTTTCCCTACCTAATATTTAAATGTTGGCTTGCCCTGGAGTCTTCTTTTTCTATCTGCATTCTTTTCTTAATTATCTTTCCCAGCTTGGTTCTTTAAATACCAGCTCAGACCTCTCTCCTGAGCTTCAAACCCAAACTTAAAATCTACCAGATATTTCTACGTAACACATAAAAAACAGAGCCATTAATTATCCTTTAAATCGATTCCTTTCCCAATTCTTAGCTTGGTTATTGGCACCCCTTTTATCCAGATGCTCAGACTTAATTTTTTCCCCTCTAACATCTGCAATATAATTTCATATAATTCTTCTCTCTAACTGCATTCAGTTATATTGACCTTCTTTATCAACATGCCAGGTTTTTCAGGATTCTAGGCTATTAAGCTTTTTATTGTTTCTGTTTGGAATACTTTTCCAGTAACTTTTGTTATGTGGTCCCAGTTTCTTCCTTCAGTTCTCAACTCAGTTGCCAACTCTCCTGAAAAGCCTTACCAAAAACCCTATCTAAAGTGACCTTGCTATGTTAAATTCTATATTACCACCCTGTTTACCTCATAACACTTACCACACTCTGTTAAGATGTCGGTTATTTATTTACTTGTCTCTTCCCCCCCTAGAATGTAAGTTGCATAACGGCAGAGTATTTTCTATCTTATTCACCATTGTATTCCCAATACTAGACAGTGGCTGGGATATAGGAAGTGTGCAAAAATACTTGTTGGTTCATTCAGTAGATAAATGAATTCAGAAAATTAAGTAGATCTGGAGGGGAACCCAGAAAGGAGCATTTTAAACAAGCACATGACTTTGTGATGCTGATGCAAATTGTCCTGATATTGTACTTTGAAAAAGAGTAATTCAGCAGTTAGACAGTTAAAAAATTTAACTTTCATTTATTTCTCAAGAAATATTTTGACGATGAAGATAAAACAATCTATAATTTTACTGACTCATCATATGCCAACTCTGTGTTAATCACTTTATGTATATTAACACATTTAATTCTTAAAAAATCCTATTATTGTTTCCATGTTACTGATGATAGAACTGAAAGCCAAAGTAGTTACATAACTGGGTCAAAGCTTTGCATGGGTGATAAGCAGATTTAGGACTAAAATTCAGATCTGTCTGATGCCAAAACCAATGCTTTGTAAACTTTATGCAATCATACAAATATACAAATAGTTCCTGAAACCTGAGGCTGAGAACTAACTCAGGAATATTGCTTTCTGGTTCACTTCTTTTTTTTCCTTTGTCACTAATCAGGAAAGAAGTCATTACTTTAGCGAGATGGCAGCCTAATCACACCTCTTTGAACACAAACTGACTGCCTTTACTTTAAACAGCACGTAAATCTTAATGTTTCAACATAGTGCCAGGGAAAAATACAGTAGAAATGACAGAATATATCAGAAGTACTTATAAATCCCCCAGTGTAGAGAGGTTTGAAGCTTTCAAAATGGAAGGGCTATGAAAGGCTGTTACAAATCTTGCTCAGACTGCTGGTTGAAGGACAGCTTCTTCTCAGAAAATGTGATTTGAGGAATTTTAGATGATATTTTAAAATACTTGTGGTAACAAATTGAGTCAAGTACCTTGCCAAAACAGCATTTCCCCCAAAATATTTACATTCTTTTCCTATTTGTGGGCACGGATAATGTAGCTCCATACACGTACGTGTAATGTATGCTTCTTGCAATGATGACTATCCATTGACATATACCATCCTACTTTGTTCTTAGAGCTTTCTTTTCTGTGTTAGGTTTAGATTTAACCTGAACAAGTTACCCATTGGAGAACACAGAGCATGTCTTTAGAGCCTGGATTTTCATTAAAAAGTCAACCAAAATAAAGAGCTGCAGGATAGTTAATAGAATTCGGAACTTAAACATGAATAGTACACTTTGTGGTCTCCTGTCATGTCATAGTGACAGAAACCAGAGGAAAGTTTGGGGTTGATTATTTATTTTGTTGCTTGGAAATAAGAGTAGAGAGCAGCAGGGGGTGCAAGGGTAGTTCAGTGGTAGAATTTTCACCCGCCATGCTGAAGACCTGGGTTAATTCCCAGGCCATGCACTTCCCCCAAAACAAACAAACAAGCAAAACAAACAAAGGGAAAAAAAAATTCAACAAATGGTGCTGCAATAATGGGATACTCACATGGAAAAAAAATGAACTACGACCCCACCATACAGCATGCAAAAAAAAGTAGAGGGCAGCAGACCAAAGATACTTCCATTTACTTTCTGAGATGTAAAAGGAGAATTGTAGTTGAAAGAACTTTTGTTAACTGAGTTTAATAAGCTTTATAACCTCATCCTACCAAAGTACTACTTAAACAATTTATTGCAACATGGGCCTGAATTTAGCATTTAACAGAAGGTTTGCTGGGATTTTATATTGAAAAATAAAACTAAAACTTTTAAAAATGCATTTATTCAACAAACTAATTACAACTATTTTATTAAATAAGATTTGCTTATACTTGCAACTATGTGCTAACATTTGGAAGGAAATAAATATGAATTAATTCTTCTTTATCTGTAGGAAAATTAGAAAAATTCATTTGATATTGATGCTGGAGAGTCCCAGGAATTCTTAGAAAGGCTGAGATGTCAACTAGGGATTGGCGCCCATGTGGGTTCTTAACTCAGTCATTGAAAAGAATTCAAGGGCTAGTCCGTGTGTACAGTCAAAATGTTGGAAATAGGCAGCAGTAATGGGGGAACTATGGATTTGGGTCTAGGGCCTGAGCTATACTCAGGGAATCTAGCTATTCACATCACCACAGATAACAGAGCTAGCAAATACTTCAGTGAATGTGGGGCTCATTCTAAACAAAAATTTTTATATCCTTTTCCTAAAATTTGGTGGTCAATTTGTGTGTTGTGTGGGCTTTTCCCGACTAGGAGGATTGTGAACAATGTGTGGTCTGAATTGTCCTCCCAAGAACATGATGGAGTTTTAAGCTTTATATGGAGTCAGAAAATGGCTATTTTGTTTATTATTCTTTGCTTTTAAGTCAAGTTGTTAATTGACATAGTTTATAGGGCCTCATCATTTTAAAATTCATTATTAAGAAAACAGTACTTCCGTAAACTTTATCTTCTCCCACAGGAAACCATTTTCATAGTTCAATACTGTTTTCTGGGTGCTGCCACATCCCTTCCATCTCCATCTATTGGCTTGTCCTCTTCTACCTCATCCCTAGGATGTCTACATTTGTACCGTGCTTTTAGAGATTCATTAGATTTAGTCATTTGGAGCCAAAATTTGATTTTGATCATATATTTCTCTTGTTCTGATGCATTTTCTCATATGTGCTGCAGGCAAACATGGTTTTCTCCTTTCCTTCTTTTTTATTCTACTTCTTTGTATATCTTTTGTGCACTTACCTTTTTAATATTTTTTCTTTGTGCCACTTGAATTATCCTGAAGCAATTTTGCAAATGATGGTTATTTTTCCCATAAAAATGAAATATCAGACATAGAAGAACTGTGCTCTCAACTGTGATGGCCAGTAGCTAAAATATATTGGCTTTTTCAATTTAAATGTCAGTTAAACAAAAAAATCAATTCTACAGCTGCACTAAGAGCATATAAAGGAAATATATAAGAATTTCTAAGATGGATAGAGTATCAAATTATCAAAGGTCAGTTCATTCACAATGAAGGATAGGGGGATGTAATTAGTTGATAATCTTGGAGCAGCTGGCCTCTCTGGGTTTCATATATATCTGGCCTAAGAACACTCTGGAGTTTATAGGGTTCAGGAAAGTAAACATTTATAGAATCTCAGAACCCTTGGTGTTCTTAAGAGTTAACAAGAATGATGTTGTTGGGGTTTGGCAAATCATGTCAATTAGAAGAATCTATCCAAATTTTGCATAAGGGCAGCCTCAAGAATAGCCTCTCAACTCTCTTTAAACTCTCTTAGCCACTGATATCTTATTTTGTTACACTTCTTTTTACCCTTTTTGTTAAGAAGTCATTGTCAGTTTCATGGTGCCAGGGCAAAGCTCATCCCTGGGAGCAATGGCGCGCATACTCAGGGAGACTTTCACCCTTCATTGTCATGTCCCTGATAGGGGAAATGTAATGATTTTCCTTGCACATTTGGGTTTAGATTGCGATGTCACATGTGAGCAACAAGAGAGGCTTCCTGAAAGCAATTCTTAGGTCACATTATAGGTAGTCTCCACTACAAAAATAAGTTTCACTAGGTCAAGCTTCAAAATCAAGTCCTTGGCCTATTTTCTTGGTAGTTCCCAATGTTTGAGAAGGTATTAGGCGAGTCCCAGATGAAAAATTTAATAGTTCAATAATTTTTCTTTCTTCCTTTAAGGGACTTTACCAATACTTTTAAAAATGATCAGCCCACCATAACCTGGAATGTATCCAGCTATTACATTAAGCTGTATGGAATCATTCCATTCTGGGCTCCATTTATTAAAAAAAAAATGTTTAATAATTTGATGCTGGAGAGCCCAGGAAGTTGTAAGCTTGACACTGGAAAGCCTGGGAAGTTCCCAAAAATGTCAGAACCTTGACCAGCGGCTGATGCTGTGAAAGTTCTTGACTCAGCTGCAGGAAAGAATCCAAGGACTAGTCATTGTGTAGCTCCAAAAGGTTTAATGCATAGTGAAAGTACACGATTGAAGGAGGTGAGCACAGGTGTTCTCCAAAGTAGGAGAAGCCCTCTGAGGTTGGGATCCTTGCATTATAAGGACCCTACTCCTCTGGTTATGCTATTGAGGGGTTGATAAGCTGCAGTTTTCATTGGCTTTTTCGGGCACCTACCTGACTGAGGGCTAGGTGTACAAGATTAGATGTGTGAGTGCCAAGAAGGACTTATTATGGGCCTTAGGGTCACTACCACCTTCCTCCTTCCCTATGTAAGTGCCTCGATATAATGCTGTTACATCCTTCATGTCATTTTTGATTTTCACAGAACAATTGTGTGATGGGCCAGTTTTGCAAAAAATATTGACACTTTCTCAGTTTTCCCAATGGTCTTTTATTACTTGAAATTCATATCCTTCCCTTTCAGAGTAGTTATTCTGACATCAACCCTGCCATTATTTCTATCTTAAACTTTAAATTACTAACTCTTCCTGGTTATTATTAATAGCTTTGCCTGTGATTCTACAGCATCTCTTTCATAAACTTTATAATATTATACATCTTTTGCAAGATTTGGAATTTCTTGTTGGGACAAATTTGCATTTGTATCTGTATTTTGTTTCACTATAGTTTCATGTTTGAATAATCATCTACTCACTGATAACAAACAGTTGATAATCAGGCAAGGGATTGATGCAAGTGTTAAACAGAAAGATGTTTGAGTGAGAGCTAATTTTTAGATTAATACTTTTGTGATTTAATTATTGTTTCCTACAGAACAATATATCTGCAGGAACTCAGAATAGAAATTCAGAGACTAGAGTAGTGGATTAAAGATAGGGCTGTGGAGTGAGTTACCATGTGCTCATATTGCAATTCCATTGTTTCCTTCCTGTTGACCTTGCAGATGTTACAAATACTTTTAAGACTCAATTTGATAATCTACGAAATGTGGAAATTATGCTACCTAATTCACATGATTGAAAAATAGAAAACACATTTTAAGGCCCAGTACAGTGCCTGACATAGAATGAGTGAACAGTAAATACTGGTTGTTATTGATTCCCATCAATACCTCAATGCTGATTAAATCTCAAACATAAAAAAGTGTTTCCTTTTTTTCATGGCAGAAAGAAATGGAGAATCTGGAGGTTTTGGAGAAGGGCTAGAGTGAGAGGAAGCAGCTACCCAGAAAAGAAAAAAGTAAGCTGAATCCCTGTGACTTTGTGCAGGAGTAAAAACATTTATATCCAAGAAGGAAACTTCATGCTTAGTTGCTCAAAGAACAGTGAAGTTTCGCCTCAGTGTGTCTTCCCTAATAAACTCAAAGTTCAAGGAGAAAAGTGGTCATGTTATATGTTCCTTTGTGTTCTTGACATTATTTGGCATTGTACTTTGCCTATAGTAAATGCTCAATGTTTGACTGTTTTAGAATTTGTAGGGTATTAATAGTCCCAAGACTTTATTATATATTATTTAATTGTGATCAACTGGGATTTCTTGGATCCAGCCATCTATAGAGGATCAGATCATCCAAATCATTCTATAATATCCAGGTTTGTTGGGGGCCCTGGAGGGAAACCATTGTGCTAGTTTACCTCAAGACTAATTATGACAGTCCTTCAATTAGCCAAGAGCAATGCTGAGTTGACTCTGGTATTTTATTGTGACTAGAAAAAGAGTTCTTTAATAGATATTTCAATCTCTTTGAAGTCATTTTTGCTTCAGCTTTGTCTAAGTTTTTGCATAGTTATGAAATTGGTGTTTTAGTGTGTTTTCTCTCGCATTTGTTCATTTTGCTCATCATTGCTCTTCTGTAGTTTCTAGATTCAAAATTTTTTCTCCTAGATATTCCATTAGATTGTTCCCTTATTTTTCTTCTTTCTTTCTTTTGCCAGAACTATAGAAATTAAAAATGGAAAAGACACATTCCCTGTCAGCAAATCCCCCCTTATTCCAGAGTCAGATAGTCTTCTTTATTTTTCCAGCTTAGATGAAATTTTTCCACCTTAAATGAAAATGATTCAAGTGATTGGGTTTCCACCACTTCCTGTGAATGGCTGGCTAGTCCAAAGAACGACAGATTCCATTAAGTGGTCACTTTCCCCTTCATTCTCTGCCTACATTTTTTTTCCCTCAATTTAATTTTGTTTCTCCTAGTTATACCTCTCTTGATAACGCAAAGAAATTTCTCTCCCTTCTAACTCCATATTTCTCTCAAATATTTGCAAATGGTTATTTCTCCTTAGTCATTTTTGGCCCAGCTATTTGAATTAAGTCTTTCATCTTTTCCTGTTATCCAGTGCCTCTAGATTTTTCAATTGTCTGGTATTTGTGCTCAGGACTTGTCATTTTATAAAGTGTTCTGACCACAATGGATGGAAAGATCCAAATCTCTCCATAAGACTTTTTCTCAGAATCTTCTTGGCGAAATCCGCACCCATTGCGAGACAGAAACAATTTCGGACCTCATGTGTCTTCAGCTTTGGTTGTAACATTAAGCAAATGGTGCTTGTTCTTGGTTCAAGTTCTTCTGGCTCAAGTCCTGTGTTGTCCATAAAACTTCATTCACAGCATTTGGCACCATAAGGAAAAGAACCGATACTGGACTGTCTGACAGAAAAGGATTCTTCTGCCATAAAAAATTTGGAAACGTTCTGAAAGAGGCTCCATTTTTTCTGAAAGGGAGATACAATTACTTTTCAAAAAAGAAATTTTCGAAAAAGTAAACGTATTTCACTCTCCCTACATGCCCTCAGATCCCCAGGTTCGTTTTGGCAGCCTACTGAATTCCTTACTAGCCAGTGCTAGAAATGTCATTTGAACATGATGGTCTAAGAAATAGATAATTTCTTTAGAACTGTCATAGATCTGCTATTTTATTAGCAACATAAATATAGAAGGGGTGAAAAAAAATTCAGCAGATATCAAAGGGCCAATTTAGCAGATATCAAAGGGCCGGTTTTCCTGGAGCACCACAATATAACTGAATCTTTTCTGTCTTGATCTCCTGGGTGGTCATGAAATGAGTCAGATACATTTTTACTCACATTCAACTCAATTTTCTTATTGTAAATGACTATTATCAGTAAATGCAATTCCTATTTCTTTCTTTTTCCTTTAATCCTGATGCTACTCACTCCTGATATCTTTCAGTGCCAATTGAAGCTACTATAGTAAGTTAACATTTGCTTTGTTCTCTGATCTTGGAAATGATGAAAATACATAAGACAGGTGTTTATTAATCTGTAGGTGTCAAAGAAATCATAGGTAGAGGCCATATACATGGGTTTTGTAGTAAGTTGGACCTGATGCAGACACTTAGCTTTGCCATGCACTTTCTGTGTAACCTAAAGAAAGTATTTTAATCTCTATAAGCCAGTTTGCTCATCTGTACATGACAGAGAAAAAAATATTCTTTTTCTCTTCCTTTCAATTTGGAAATCTAGCCTGAAGAACATTATTCTCTCAGGACCATTAATCTTTGGATAATGGTCTGGGAAAAAAGATGGATCTGGATTTGTCAGTTAATTTCAAGTAAAGAAGATGCTGCTTAAATAAAGAAGAGTGAGGGCTTGGATATATTGTGAGTTAGGAAGGGGAAAGAAGTAGGCTATGAATGACTTCTAAATTAGTATGAACTGTATGTGTAACCAGGCTCAGAAAATCCAAAGTTTCATTTCAGTAAGACTATTTAAATCTCATACTCACCAGTGTTTTTTGTAACAATTTGTTTGCTTTCTGTCTTCCCTACTGTACAAGTAACTCTGTGACATAATGAACTGCCTGTGTCTAGCTTGCCACTGTAGCCTAATGGGTTTATCAGGTCCATGTCATGATGTGTAGCTCTGGAATTCTCATTTTGTCCTTGGCAGGCATTCAATGCACTTGTATTCATCTTACTCTTTCACTTAGAAATTATTTTTTGCAATTCACAGTAGTTGCAAAATAAAAATTTCAGATCTTCCCATTAAGGTACTAACTATGGCTTCAAAACTGAGGGCATACAATTTCCTTTATTTTAGTGGATTCACAAACTAAATCCCTGCACCATTTTCAATCTAAAACAGTGGAAAAATCATATTCATACTGTTTTAGAAGTGTATGCCAGCTATTTGATTTATGAAATGTCCTTCTTCTGCCTCTACCTCGCTCTCTTTTCCTTTAATAAAATGATGCTATAAATTTGAGATCTTATTGCTAATAGAAGTGATGTTACTTTAAAATCACATGTTCAGATGATACTAGGTGTTGGAGGCTATATGAATAGTGTGTAGAGCATTCTAATGAGAAGAAATTAATTTTAAAAAGTGTAAGTAAATCTTATGGCCCAGAAATTCCACAACTAGACAAATGCCATAGAAAAATTCTCACACAGTTCACAAGTGTTTTTGTGGCAATGGGATATTTCAACCAAACTTGGTAGTTTCTATTAGTGGTTATGCCTGGTGCACATGATGAGTTATATGGAAGAGTAGAAGAAATACTTGAGATACACACACTAACATGGGTAGGCTTTAAAAAATAATGTTGAGTGAAAAATATTAATTCAGATTGATATCTGTATCGTACCATACAATGCATTTATGCACATACACATAGATACAAATCAATCAATAAAACTATTACAAGGACATAAATAAATAAAGGATAAACTGAAAATGCATTAGAATAGGAACTCATGGCATGGTGAGAGTGGTAGAAATGGAGAATGGGGATAAATGAGAAA
The DNA here is from genome assembly GCF_023851605.1 of Tamandua tetradactyla. NCBI lineage: Eukaryota > Metazoa > Chordata > Mammalia > Pilosa > Myrmecophagidae > Tamandua > Tamandua tetradactyla. The sequence goes on from NC_135336.1 coordinate 48,900,486, forward strand.
CATAAATAAATAAAATGAGAAGTGAATAGGATTCTGCATGAACCAGTGGAGGAGATATGGCATGAAATGAAGACTAGAGTTAACCTGATATGCTCCTCTCTACTGGAAAGTGTTGTGTACTCCTGAAAAGTCATGTCCTTTAATCCTGATTTAATATTGTAGGGTGGAAACCCTTTTGATTAGATGATCTCCATGGAGATGTGACATTCCCAATTTTTGGTGTACCTTTTTGATTAAATGGGATGTGACTCCACCCACTCAAGGTGGGTCTTGATTAGATTAGTAGGGTCTTTCAAAAGGGCAAACATTTTGGAGAAACCTCAGATGCAGACATTTGGTGAGTAGTTGTTTCAGAGCTGACAGAGACTTGGATATTTGGAGAATTAAGTGAAAGCTCACAGATGTTTAGAGAGGAAACCAGCAGGTGCCACCCACATGCCTTCCCAGCTGACAGAGGTATTCCAGATGGCATCAGCTTTTCTTGAGTGAAGGTGTACTAGTTTGCTAGCTGCTGAAATGCAATATACCAGAAACAGAACGACTTTCAAAAGGAGGAATTTATTAAGTTGCAAGTTTACAATTCTAATACTGTGAAAATGTCCCAATTAAAGCAAGTCTATAAAAATGTCCAAATTAAGGCACCAACAAGAGGTTACCTTCACTCAAGAAAGGCCGATAACATTCAGGGTTTCTCTCACAACTGGAAAGATGCATGATGAACATGGAGATGTCTTCTAGCTTTCTTTCCAGGCTTCTTGTTTCATGAAGCTCCCCCAGGGGTGTGCTCCTTCTTCAACTGCAAAGTCTCTGGCTGTGTGGCCTCTCTGCTTCATGGCTCTTTCAAAATGCTGCCTCTTTTAGGACAGGCCATGGTGACTCAGCAGGCAGAGTTCTCACCTGCCATGCCAGAGACGTGGGTTTGGTTCCTAGTGCCCACCCATATAAAAAATAACAATAATAATAAAACAAAATAAGTTTAAAAATTTAAAAAAATGCTTCCTCTTTTAAAGGATTCCATCAAACTAATCAAGACCCACCTGGAATGGGTGGAGACACATTTCCCTTCAATCAAAAAATTGGATGAGTCACATCACTGTGGAGATAATCTAATCAAATCTCCAACCTACAGTACTTGAATAGAGATTAAAAGAAACAGCTGCCTCCACGAAATGGGTCAGGATTAAAACATGGCTTTTTAAGGGCACATAATCTTTTCAAATCGGCAGAAAAAGTTACCTCTTGTTGGGGCCTTAATTTGGACTTTTTCATGGCCTTAGAACTCTGAACTTGCTACTTAGTAAACCACCCTTTTTTTTTTTAGTTTTTTTAATGTTATTTTATTGATATATATTCACACAGCATAGAAATCATCCTAAATATACAATTATAGTTCACAATATCATTGCACAGTTGTACGTAAGCCCAATTATCAAATTTAGGACATTTTCATTACTTCAGAAAAGAGATAAAAATAAAAAAAAGAAAACACTAATCCTTCATACTCCTTATTCCCCTATATTGTTGACCTGTAGTATTGATGAGGTACATTTGTTGCTGTTGATAAAAGAGTGTTAAAATATTGTTAACTATAATTCATAGTTTGCAATAGATATTATTACAAAGAGTTAACAACGGCATACATCTGCTCTGGTTCATGAAAAATCTTTTCAACTATGTATTGTTGATCCTGGGCATTGTCTACCACAGGATTCACTGTGTTATACATTCCCATATTTTAATGTTCAATGTACCTTCTGGTGACATACATAACTCTAAACTCCTTTCTACCACATTCACACACCATTCAGCACTGTGAATTATTCCCACAATAACATGCTACCATCATCTCCATAGACTTTCAAACATTTACGTTCACCCTATTAAAACATTTTGCCCATATTAAGCAACTGCTCCCCATTCTTTAGCCTCATTCTGTATCTGAGTAACCTATCAGGTTGGTTTAAAACTGTTGTGCACCCCAGAAAAGTCATGTTCTTTAATTCTCGTTCAATATTGCTGGGTAGGATCTTTTTTATTGTTTTCATGGAGATGTGACCCACCCAATTGTGGGCGGTGCCTTTTGATTAGGTGGTTTCTATGGAGATGTGTCTCAATCCATTCAAGATGGGGTTCCTTACTGAAACCCTTCAAGAGGGAACCATTTTGGAAAAAGCTCAGAGCTAGCAGAGCTCACACAGCCATGGACATTTGCAGATGCAGAAGGAAAATACTCTTGAGGAAGTCCTATGAAATGAGGAGTGAAAGCTGACAAATATCATAGGCCTTTCCAGCTGAGAGAGAAACTCCAAACTTCATTGGTCTTTTCTTTGGAGTTAAGAAATCTTTCTCTGGATGCCTTAGTTTGGACATTTCTTATGGCCTTAGAAGTATAACCTTGCAACTTAATAAGTTCCCTTTTTAAAAGCCATTCCATTTCTGGTATATTGCATTCTGACAGCTTTAGCAAATGAAAACATCTACATTCTATATTTTATATCTATGAGTTTACATATTATAATTAGTTAATATCAGTGAGATCATAAAATATTTGACCTTTTGTGTCTGACTTATTTCACTTGACATAATGTCCTCGAGGTTCATACATCCTGTCGCATGCTTCAGGACTTCACTCCTTCTTATTGCTGAGTAATATTCCCTTATATATATATATCATATTTTGTTTATTCATTCATCTGTTGATGGACATTGGGCTGTTTCCATCTTTTGGCAATGGTGGATAACGCCACTATGAACATCGGTGTGCAAATGTCTGTTTGCATCCCTGCTTTCAGTCTGGGTATATCCTTAGCAGTGGGATTGCCAGATAGTAAGGCAACTCTATTCTTAGTTTCCTAAAGAACTGTCAAACCATTCCCCACAGCAGTTGTACCATTTTACATTCCCACCAGCAGCGATTAAGTGTTCCTATTTCTCCACATCCTTACACTTGTAGTTGCCTGTGTGTTTAATAGCAGCCATTCTAGTAGGTGTGAGATGATATCTCATTGTGGTTTTGATTTGCATTTCCCTGGTAGCTAATGAAGATGAGCATTTTTTAATGTGCCTCTTAGCCATCTGTATTTCCTCTTAGAAGAAATTTCTATTCATGTTCTTTGCCCATTGTTTAATTGGCTTATTTGTCTTTTTATTGTTGAATTGTAGGATTTCTTTAGATTTAGGACATCAATCCCTGATCAGATATTTTGTGGTTTCCAGATATTTTTGTGGTTTCCAAATATTTTCTCCTATTGAGTCAGTTGCCATTTTACCCTTTTGATAGCTGTTCCATTTCTGGTATATTGCATTCCAGCAGCATCAACAAACTAATACACATACATACATATATACATACATATATAAATACATACAATAACTCGAGTACTCTCTCAAGACTCTAAGTCTCCTAATGATAGCTGCAAAGTCAGGAAACTGGAAACCATAGATCTATTCTAGTGGGTGTGGATGATGGGGGTGGTCCAAGGAAAGTTCACTAACAAAAGTTGCCTGAAATTTATTTTCTAGTTTTGTCTTAATCATCACCTCTCTCCATTACATTGGAGATATAATCACACTCTACATTTCAATTTATTCTACAAATTGGGCATCTTAATATTTGTTTCATGGGAAGGTATTAATGAGATAACATTTGTGAAGAGCTTAACACAGTGTCTAACACATAATGGGCTTAAAAATAATTTATTTCTTCCTTCTCTTTCCTCCTGTCTTCATTCTCTCTATTCCTGATTTTTTTTCCTATTTAAAAAGAGAAACTGATCAAATTTTTATCCCCATTGGAATAATAATGGCCAAACTTTTGAATGCCCCCCCACATCCTACCCACTGTGTTTTACATACATTATTTTGATCCTATAGCTTGATAGCTTCAAGTTAATATTGTCTGTTCGCAGATTTGAAAATTGGAGCTCAAAAGTACTAACTAACTCAACCAAGGATGTACAGGCATCACCTGGTATCACACCTTCCCAACCCTCATAGAGAAGCAAAAATATTTGATCATTACTCTTTTTTTGAGGAATAATCCTCAAATTTCAGCTACCCTGTATAACCAAAAGAATTCCATTAAATGGATATAGCAAAACATTGCACTTTTTCCTTACTTTTGAGAGAGTCAGAAGTTTTCACAAACTGAACAAGGCATGGGATGAGAGAGAATAAAGAAAGGGGAGAAACTAATACAGCTCTGCATGATTGTATAAAGTGTCAATTCAATTGTGAGAAATGAAAAGGCAATTAGGAAAATATTTCTAGCCCTTCTCATGGGTTTAGAGTATGCAATCTCTGAGAATAATATTTATACTTGGGCGTCATACATATGTTTGGGTCAATGGTTTTTCACTGGCCAATCAAGAAAAGAAAAAAACTGGCCTGAAGCCCATGTTTATGGGGAGATCCTAAAGAAAACTGGGGTCATGCTCCCCCTGAGCTGGGTAGCAGAGTACCAAGCAGCAAAAGTCTCCCTTCCTCAGATCATTTTGTGGAACCTGGAATATGACATTCATCACTGTCCAAGTGAATTTCCCATATAATTGCTTTAGATCTAAGGTTCTCCACCATGGTTTCATGTTGGAATCCCTGGCTGTCTTTTTTTTTTTTTTTTTTTTTTTTTTTTTTACTGCTAATATCTGGGTTCCACTGTTCAGAGATTTTGATTCATAGGTATAAATATCAGAATTTGTAAAGCTCCCCAAGCAATTTTCATGTGCTTCCCTGTTTGTGGACCTCTGCCTTGAGCCTCTTATACCTGTACAGTTCATCTAATGGCTCTGTGGGAAAAACAAAGAAAGGTCAGAGAAGTAAACTGTATCTTGTCCAATGTGAATCTTCCCAGGTAAGAAAAAGCAACTGCCTATCAAGCCAATGGTGTCTAAGAGTTCTGGGCCAAATTACAGTCCTTGGCCAAAGGAGGAAGTGATTATGAGAAGTACAGTAGACTGAGGAGCAATATTGAAGTAGAGATAAAGAAGGAGGCAATTTCAGGGCATTTCATCTAAAATCACTGCTTCATCAATACATATTCGATGGAAGCTGAGGTTATAGCGGCAAAATAAGGATTCAAGCCCCAAAACCATGCTTATTTCACGAAACCACAATCTTTTACTAAGACTCTTACACTCTAAATCTCAGGTATACATGGTTCAATCCACTGGTCAAGCAGATATACTGATTTCTCCTGAACTTTACGAGCTCTGCTCATTCCACACTCTCTTACTTAACATGTGCTCCCCCCTCCATGCCCTTCATCAAGGTCTAGCTGAAACCCAACCTTCCTCTGAGGTTTTGCAAAAATATCCTAAGCCACATTATTTCCTACCATTTTAGGAATCACATTATACTTCCAATTAACCTTGCATATTGTTACTTAATGTATGCATATGCATTTATTTCTACAACTAGACAAATTTCTTGCAGACATCATATTTTACTTCTTTTGTGTTCCTGATATTACTTGACACAGTGCCAAGCACACAGTGGGTACTTCTGAAATAAATATTTGATCAAGTGATGGATTATAGATGTTAATGATCCTCCAACTTTTCAAGGAATTAATATAAAAAGCAAGCAAGACAGATCCCAATGAAGCAATACAATACTTAAGAAAGAATTATTATGGTAAACTTGATAAATGAGACTTTTGTGGGTATAGCATCATTTTATTTGTACCTATGTTCAATATTGGGTATTCAGAATTATAAGCACAAGACACCCGCCCTCAGCCCCAACTTAACATTTAGACACGACATCATTCTTTCCTATGACTCAGTTAGATCATTTGACCATCCAGCTATCTAAGACTGTTTATTTCAGAGTTTAACTTCTTTATTTAAACATCTCCTTGACCTTCCTTCTTGTTTGAAATCTGTGGCATCATTACAACCTCTGCCTTACTGGAAAGTCTAACTCTGAATTTCCCACTACAAATCTGGAGTTTGAAAGAAAACTTCTGGGGCACTGAGATAATTTTTCCCTCCTTTTCAAGAGCCAAGTTTCTTCCCCCATATTTTCCCAAATGCCACATCCAATTATGACCTGAATACCTCAATGAATACCAAGGAAAAATGTCATTTTGCTTGACTGACCTCATTGTTGGGACCGTTTTGTGAAAGGACTACTTGTACATTTGTTCTTCTCCCTTCAAGAAAAATCTGTAATTAGACCTTTTAAAGTAATTTGCTCTTCCTGCAATACTTTTTAGCTACAGTTTTTTTAAAAATTGGGGAGAGTGTTGGTTTCCAGCTAAACATTTTATAATATTGCCCTTCCTAAATTTCGTTATTCCCTTTCTCTTTCTTTCAGGACACTCAGGAAAGTGGCTTCGTTGAGACAATAGAGAGCCCATGGAGTCAAGGCTCAGACACTTTTTTGATGGATCAATTTAAGTTTGACTACAGTTATCTTAGTTGGGCAATTGAAATTTGATTACAAGACATTGGTCATCCATCCTGGTGTGCATCCAAATTATGTGTGGACTTTCAAAAATGTTTATGCCTGGTCATCCCCCTAAGATGGACTTAAGAGAACTCTGGACATCATCAGGTAACACTTTCTTCATTTTAAGAAAACAGACAGGTTCAGTAAACTGTGACCATTGTTTCTTACTCATCCAAATCTTTGTGCCACTTTTGCTGAAGATAAACTATGTGCAGTAACAAGGAAGAACATGCAATGTTTTCAAATTTCTAAATTCCCCAGCTCTATTTAGAAATGATGATTGCTTATTATTTTAGGTTTCTGTTAGAGAATAGAGGAAAATCAAGTCTCTCAGAGTAAAGATGGAGGTAAGTGGGTTAATGTAAAATATTCTAATGAGCTTTCAATTTCTGGCTTCACCACATGAAGTAAAGGTTTCCAACTGCCCACTGCTATCCCTCAGCCAATAAAGTTTGGTTGTCAGCTGAAGGACCCAAAACTCCTTTGGGTATTTCTCATTATTTGGGAAGCCAGATCTGATCAGAAGGCTGAAAGGACATAGATACTAGCTATTTATTACTGAATATCTTTTTGATAAGAAAAAAAGAGAAAGAAGCAACAAAACTGATTGATCTTTGCTTGACAGCTTCCAGAAACTGTTATTTCATGGGATTAAAATATTTACTCATGGTGAGACCAAACCCAAAGAGGTCTTATTTAATTTCTACAATAGTAAGTCTAGAGTATGGTCAGGGTGTCTGCATTTTAAAAGCTCCACAAGTGATTCAGGTATGTCCTAAAGGTTTAAAATCTCTGTGTGGAATAACTTGGGGAGGTTGTCAGAAGGCATGCTGTCTCATGTCCTTGTCAAGGACCATCAGAGAGGGCTGCTTTTCACCAAAGTGCATTCCATCACTTCACAAGTATTTCTGAGGTCTTCCTGCCTGCCGGGCATTATACTCAGTGCTGAACATGTAGTAGTGTTACTGACATTCACAGCCCTTGCCCTCAAGGAGCCTATAATCTAATACCTTTCTCTTGGATTATATTAACATAAAGAGGTATGTGTTTCTAGTTACTTCTAGATATAAGTATAGGCTCTACTCCTTAGTAACAATTCATTGGATCTCTTGGGCCTTGATTTCCTCCTCAGTATGGCAAAGGATAATATAACTTTCATGGCACTGTTGTAAGTAATCAGTGTGATCATGTACACAAACATGCTTTGCAAGTACAAATACAAGGTATAATTTCTACTGACTCCCACATGGAGTCTAATCTTTTATCTCTTTTTATGATTTTTGTTTTCATATCCATTTAATCAGATATTTTGCTAACACCGACTCTACTTTTGATTAACATGAACAGCCAAATAGTTAATATTTGGACCTAGTTTCTTTTTTTTTTTTTTTTTTTTTTTTTTTAGGAGAGAGGGAGGAAAGGAAGGAAAGACAGAGAAAGAAGGAAGGATGGAAGGAAGGAAAGGAGGAAGAAAGGGAAACATTTTTAAACATTTTCTTGTTTTATTATATTTTGTTTGTTTGTTTGTTTTTTACATGGGCTAGGGCCGGGAATCGAACCGGGGTCCTCCGGCACGGCAGGCAAGCACTCTTGCCCGCTGAGCCACCGCGGCCCGCCCTGGACCTAGTTTCTTTATCTTGCTGAAGTGGGTATCAAACTCCAGAAATGCTGTAAGTATATATATATATATATATATATATATATACACTTAATATATATATATATATATATATATATATATATATATATATATATATATATATTCTTAGGTGGAAACAAGGTCTCTGATGGCAATAGAATTCAGCAACACTACGATACCATCATGTATCCGTCATTGTGAACCCAGATCACTGCATTAACCAAGGTTAACTTCCTTCTGCATGTGGACTATATTTAATTCAGAATTAACCAATTTTGCCAGCTTCTCATCTTGTATAAAACACTCACCCCATTTGCATGGTCTCCTAAGTTTTATACCACAGAGATTCCAGGAAGAGGGGAGAGGACATTGTGACATTATTTTGACTTGTATGTTATTTGTTACAAATCCAAAAAAATACAAATCTGGAGATAAGAAAGACCAAAGTGAGAAAGAATAAGAACCCATTTGTTTTATATCTCTGTACAGCACTCGGCACTTTCTTACATATTAAAGTTTTATATGTATTAGTTTTCTGTTTCTGCCACATCAAATTACCACAACTTTACTGACCTAAAACAACAAAGATTTATTATCTTACAGTTTTGGGGGTCAGTAGTCTGACATTGCTCTCACTGGGCTGAAATCAAGATGTTACCGAGGTTGTGCTCCTTCTCAGAGATGCTAGGAGACAATCCATTTCCTTGCTTTTTCCTGCTTCTAGCAGCCACCCACATTCCTTGGCTTATGGTCCTACTCCATCTTCACAGCCAACAACAGTGCATCACTATGACAATTTACATCTCCCTTTCCCTACAGCTGGGAAAGGTTCTTTGATTTTGAGAAACCAGGTGATTAGATTGAACCCACCCAGATATAATCTCCTCCACTTTAAGATCCTTGATCTTAATCACACCTTGCATAGTAAAGTAACATTCACAGGTTCTGGGGATTAGACCTTGGACATCCTTCGGGGACCTTATTCTGCCTACCACATATGTGTATGCTTCATTCTTTCTACTAGATGTTAAACTCTTTGAAGCCAAAAATCTAAATCTGATCTGGTATTGTATTCTCCATAGAATCTATTCAAGAGTTCTGCACACAATAAGGGTTTCAACCAGCATTTGTTGAATTGGTCAGAACAACAGAAGATGTTTCAAAGCCTCGATAGAGCAAAAGGAAAACTTGTGGAGAGTCAAGAATTCCTGAAGAATAAAAATGACCATTGAGATTTCCAAATGAAACTTTATGAGTGCTTAAATAATTTTGTGAGTATAGGGTTACCCAAATTATTTTTTGGTAGTTTTGACTATAGTTATGTTACCACATTCCAAGATGCTCTGATGGTGTTGGATTTCCAGCTAGATTCCTCTCTGGTGAAAGTTGAACTTACACCTAAATGTTTTGCACTGATGAGAAGCACAAGTCAACAACTGTAAATCAGGTGGGGAAAGCCTCAATATTGCCTATCAGATCTCAGTCATAGAAGGGTCAAAGGGAAATTAAACATTATAGGGTTGGCTTGGGTCTGCTCTGGGCAATTAACTGGCTGATAATTTGCAGCAGTCCCTTCTGGTAGAATTGAATGTGGCTCCCTAAAGGAGTGGCTTTTAAGAAACATGTCTTTTGTGGTTTGCATCACGTAGGGTTCTGCAAATCCTGCAAGGCTGCTACAGACCCTGGAATCTACAGCTGGCAAAAGAAATAAATATTTCCGCATTGCATTTACCAATTGCTATGTATTAAGGCAATTTTGCTAAAAAAATTATTAAGGGCTTTGTAGCACAAAGATTTTGTTAAATTACACAGAAAGGATTAGATTAGGGAGTGGGTTGGGCTGGGGGGATATTGGATATGCAAGCACAGATGGTCTTAATCGACTCTTGAACATATCAGAGCCAAGTGGGAAATGTATGTTTTGTGTGGTTACATATGTTGTAAAGAAAATTGCCCCTGGTTCTCTTCTGTAAGAAAATAAGAAGAGGGAAGAGAAGGGGAGAGAGCAAGATCATGCAGGGAAAGGTAAAGTAGACACAACAGCAGCACATGTAGCAGATGTCTGGCAAATGGAGGAGCTGGGTAGGGAAGCAGAAGAACCAAATTCCTTTGTTGACACATGAGTGACTGATGAGAGCAGGGATCTTATTTGCCAAGGCCCAGGAGCTCTGGGTGTATGTATGTCTATGGATAGTTGCCTTGGGATCTTAAGTGTAACTTCTCAACCCTCTTGCCTGGTTAGGCTGTCCATAAAGGACAGGCATGTGCGGAGTTGCTTCTAATCCATCCAGACTATTTGTTTTCCACAAGGTCCTCAGGTGCCTGGGAGGGGCCTGGGCAACCTCAGTTCTTCCTCATGGTTATTCTGAATTTCATTCTGAACCTTTTACAAGCATTAAATCATATGATCCTTACAAAAATGCCGCAAGGTATATTTTAGAGTGTTGCTCCATTTTAAAGACCAAGAAGCCTATAAGAAAATTAAGCAACTGGCCCAAGGTCATACAGCTAGTTGTTACTGGGACCAGGATTTGAAAGCAGGCAACCTGGCTCCAGTGTGTCTGTTTTACACCCTTCACTGCCTCCATCAACACTCTATAAAAGGACTCTTTACACCAATGCACCCCATGAGAGCAGTAATAATAGATTTTCATCTTTACAGCCCTTATAGAACCTGTCAGAATGCCTAGCCACAAAATAGGTGTTCCTTTTTATAGTAAATTAGTTTTTGGCAAAGGGTCTTAATATCATTTGTCAGAAACTGGACGAAGTTTCTAACATCTTATATCTTAGTCAACTGGATGTGATGTAAGGGGAAGTGAGGTGGACAGGGGACAATCTCAGAAACTCCGCAGCTAAATTGACAGAGTACTGGAAAACTGATAAGGATGGAGTGGTATCTTTAATCTCATGACTTCATCTCTGGTGACCAATAGTTATCCCTGTGATCCCCCGCCATTTTAGAGTTCAATTTCTCCTCTCTCTTGTTCTCCACCTGTTTCTTCTTTCAAATCTGCCACTACCTAATAAATCATTCTATTTCCTTCCTCTCCCTGTTATAACTAATGCTTAAAAAATGAATCATTGCCTATGAATTGTGCTGCTTTGGGCTTCCCTTTGGCTATGGTTCCTCCTTTCTTTCATTTATCTCTCAGATTCTTCTTTTACTACTGACTCTGACTATGCACATCTCTCAGTCAGATTCCAAGTAAGAAAATCTTATGGAATCAGTCATTCCACCATTTTGTTGAGTAACATTTTCTGGCTAGATCCCTTCCTAGCCTTTGTTCAGCCCATGGAACAGGCATAAATATTTCAATTGGAGAAGCTGCAGCCAGATTTCTGGACTGGGCAATACAGGAAATAAAGTGAAGCAAAGTGAGGACAGAGAACTACCATGAAAAGAACCATGGACTTGTCAAGGATTCCAAAGCATGTTAAAAGAATACAGTATTTTGACCTATCTATTACAGACCAACTCATGAAAATGAGTGAAGTTGTAGCCCTAAGAGTTTGAAAATCCAAGAAAATGTAGTAGGCTTTACATATAGAATGAGATAGTGAGGTAGACTAAGAAAAATTTCCCAAACAGTGCTCAGTGTCCTAGATTTTAAAGTCATGTGAAACTTACCATAGATATTGAAAGTGTTGAGATGTAACTCACATGATTTACTCTTTGTCAAGACCCATTTTATGACATCAGTCAAACTTCAAAACATAGCAAAAGAAGAAAACCAAAACCCTACAACATACCATACATACAGTAATTCCAGTTTTCAAGGGAATATATGTGCGTTTTTTTTTTTAAATCACAATCCTTATGATAAACATGTTATTTAGTCCTGGCACAATATAAATCAAATTCATTTCAGATGCTTAGCAAGCATAGACACTACAAAGACACTCTTTCTTGTCACAATCTTACATTGGTAATCGATGTTCCCTTTCAAAATGCCACATGGGAAAGAAACAGTATTTTAAGTGGGTTTCTGAAGAAGTACAGTTGACATGAATACCATAAAACCTCACCAAACCACTAAATATTTGGCCAGCATTCTATTAGGGGTTTTAAATAGTCTGAAGACAAATTGTTATGCTGAGAGAAAAAGTCTTCAGACCATGGCTCACCCATCAACTGACCAATACTTTCCCTACCAAGCATTTAAATCACCAAACCTTCAGAACTAGCAAACCCTAATTAAGCACATTTTCCCCCCAATGGTTTGGAAAGGGCTGGTAAGTCTCTCTGGCTCCCCTGGCATGAGAATGCACAAAATCTGGGCTAGCTGATCACCCAAACCACTTTCCCATACATTAAGGATCCAAAATAATTTCATCAGACACTCTCAAGTGCAATTGCAATTTGCCAACTTCCATCTCACATATCTTCCTAGAAAATGCGATCGACACACAATCCATGATATTTTTGCTCAAACATGGCTTTTGGCAGAGAAACCAGGGAATGGATATATACTAGTTGTAGAGCTAAATAAAGTATATTTTGTATTGGACATCAACACACAATTATGAAATGAATAAAAAACAACAAAAAATGGGTTTATATTTGGGGCCATGATTTGAACCTGGTTGAAAAGGCCTCTTTATGTAAGTACATAGTGAATGAAGAATCAATAGGCAATATGGCATTACTGCAATTAGGGTACAATGGACTTTCCTGAAGTTGTAAATTCTTGTAGAATTTTTAGATAAAATGTCTTTGCATTTCAAATTCCAAATCAGCAGTTTCAGTAAAATTGTTTATGTCAAAAGAAAATATATCAACGGTGGGTTCATATTCTGATTTCCTTGGACTTTGTAATGGTAAGAATTCTGCTGTTCTACTTAGAATGTTAGCCAAGGCTGAAAAATACTTGTTATAGAATTTCAGATGGTAATAAGGTCAGTCTGGTTTATTCATAACAAGTGCTGTGAGAGTTGAAGACATGTCATTTCAACTGAATGGAGAAAAATGGGGATCTTTCTGAACATCAATGGAGATATCTGCAAATACTTAGTTGTTCTTCAATCTGAGGTCACACATGAGCCTTAAACCTTGTTCTACTTTGTGTGAAAAGAACAGTTTGTCTTTTGGTCATGAACAGAGCAACTTTTCCTTCACTCCCTCAGCTTTTCTCCCTTTCAGAGCCAGAATAGTATCTTCTGGTTACTCCTCCTCTGACTGCATGGTGGCTGCTCAGTGATGAGCTTTACTAATGCTCACATACCCATTAATGAAAGGTCAGGCTCAGAGGCTGGTCAGAGCAGTAGGAAATCCAGGGCTACAGACAGTTCCTGCTTTTGGTTGGTTATGTAAGCACCAGCCTTGTCCTACATAGATCACTGCCCTCTCAATGTCTGGGAATTGGAAGTACCAGTATCCAATGACCTGACATGGTATTTGCCATTTTTGAACTTAGCACTTTTTGGAAACATAGCTACATGTTATATGGTTAAGAAAATTTATGGTGTAAGAAGGCTGTGTATTGGCTGACACATGTGCCTAATAGATTATAAGGCTTCACAATATTCGTGGAAAGAGTACATGAAGTTTATGTTATAACTATTATGTTTGTAAGCCTAGAGGGGGAATGGAACATGTTTATTGGGGAAAGGCATTGCTTGGAATAACTTAGTAATCTATAGCCTGGGACAATCATAGATAGCGTAAAGGCACTTAGAAGATATGGTGTGGCCTAGAGGGGAAGCTGGCTGGACAGGGGTTGGGGATAGTGGAAGGGTAGGAATGGGTGGAAAATCTTCAGAAATAAACTTTGGCTTCTTTCTTGGCTATCTCTACAGTACAAATCAAAGTCCATCTTACTTTGTCCATCATGGGCTGAGCAATGACCCCCATTGTGGAGGAGAACAGTGAGAGCAGATCAGTGACTTCTTCATTGCCCGTCTTCCAACTGAAATACAAAGTGTTCTATAAATGAAAATACATGTTATACCAGTCTCTACTAGCTGCCAAAGCAGAGAAGTGTAATTCACCTTATTCTCTAATTTCAAAGCTAAATTATTTGCCAAGGCTTCTTTGTCACTCTATCAATTCATGATTTTATAGTTCTTCATGCTTAGGGAACATTTCTTTCCTTTGTCCACGTCCATTCTGCATAGTGTCTTGGTGATCAGAACTGTCATTTTTATCTGTCAGATGAAAATTTGGCTAGGGAGAATTATGACTTCAGCAATTTATCTCAATTGAAGATGGGACAGGACCAGAAAGCAAGCTTAGAAGTTTTGGGAACTATTATTTTGGCAAGAAAACCCCAGAGTAGCTTCCTTTTCCCAGTCCTCACTTTGTATTTCATTGGCATTCTTTGAAGGTCTCTCTGTAGTGTAGTCTTACTGACTTGTGATTATTCTGAAGTAGAAGGTCTTAAGCCTTGGTGTTCTGTTTTAAACTTGATGAAAAGCCTCTGGGAATTGCTCTAAAAGAATAAAAATATTTTCTGTCATGTGATTGTCACTGAAGAAGGATTGGAAACCAGGAGTTCCTTGCCACACATGAGCCCCACGATTTAGGTGTAGCCTCTTGGTGTTTTAGCTTCTCCATCCATATTCTCTGCCTCTCCTAACCTCACAGGAATATTATGTGGCTAAATGAAATTATTTTGACCTACTTGGAATTTGATTCACTGTAAGTTCTGTTCCAGTTCTGAAATTCTATAGCTCTTTACAGTGGGTAAAGAAGTAGAAAAGGAGATCCCAAATGAGATTTTTAGATGATCTGTGGTTTTTATTTCTACAAGTAAACAAGTGATGCCAATTCTCCTATCTCATCCTTGTAGATAAGAGTTATTCACATGTAAGGATTTTATCCCTAGAAATATTGATAAGGTTGAAAAATCATGGATCTTCTCAGTCGGGCTACCAATGCTGCAATCTTTGTGAAGGGTGTGTGTTTTGGTTGAAGTTTTGAAACAGTATCTTAGGCAATTTCTTACTTTATATGGGGAAAATAATAGCATCTCTATTTATCAGTGTTAGTTAATTTTCTTTTTGCTCTCCCTTCTTTACATTCTCTCTTCCAGTGAACTTTCTTTATTCCTCTCTTCTAGTGAAAATAGCTCATTAGGATTCATTCCACTGGAGTTCAGCTAAACTATAAGCTCCATTGCCTACAGATCATGGACTTCTCAGTTTGAATTCTTATCAAATGAATCTGGGTTGCTCAACGAAGTTTTTAGATGCTTCTCCTTCTGAGTTAGGAGTAACTTCTGGTTAATTAGCTATGAGAGGAAGGGGCTATGGGCAGAAGATGCAAACATGGATATCCCTCTTAAACAGTTCAGGCCATAATAGGCAGGTGTACTTTAGTTTATAATCAATAATAAATGAGTTCCTACAATGAACTCAATACCTGTCTTTAGGTTATAGATGATAAACATGTGCTTTGAGCACATGTTGTATGTGGAATCAGGAAGTCTTTGTTCATAATCCTCGTTCTGCCTCTTACATGCAATATGAATTTCTTATTACTTAACAGTTTTACCATAAATAAGAGAAGGTGAGGATAATATTAGCACCTTTATTCTCCTTCACTGAATTTTGAGAAAGCATGTTAAAAAGTTTATTATATAACTTTATGAATTGGACAATGTCTAATGAATTTTGAATATTTTAAAAATTTATGCTATCTTCCATAATAAAAGAAAATCATAATTAAACAAATGCTCTTAGCCTCTGCTTAATTGTCCAAATTACTTTCCCCACACCTCCAGACCAGAGAGACTTCATCTATTGACCCATCTTCCTCCATTGACCCTACATTGTCTCTCCTTCTCTTGCCTTATTCTTTTCAGCATTCACACAGTCTGACATTATCTTCTATATATATGAATTGCTGATTTATTCCTGTTTTTAAAATTAGAGTTCCTTAGGTCAGGGGCTTTGCCTGCTCTGTTCATTGCTATATGCACAATACCCATGTCTGGTATATTCCCGGTGCTCAGTTGAAATTTGTTGATGAACAAATGAATCCAATAGATAATGATTAGTTGAATTCTCTTCCATGTATGGCATTATTCTTTGGCTCAAGTAAAATATGTTTATAGAAATATCAACATGGACGATAGCATCAAACTATTTCATACACAATCTAAATATGTTTAGAAGAAGGAAGAGAAACCAAATCTCTTTGGAGGTGGAATGTTCCTCAAAAATTTGCTTTGACCTAGATTTTGAGAAATTGACTTTATGCTCCAGGTTTTACTACCAGGTTCAAATTCTGTCTATGGCAAAACTCCCAAAGCTCCATCTCCACCTGCAAAGTATAGTTATTATTCAAGCCGCTCTAATAGTCTGGTGGTGAGCAATCAAAATTCACGCCTCACGAATGTAGTATGTGATGCGATTCTTTTTTCCACTAAAGCAAATGCACAGACTGGAAATAGCCGACACAATTCTTTGGTCAGGGCAGGGATATTTTCTTTTCTAGTTTTTGGCAGACACACATGGCCAGAAAAACATGAAGAAAAATCAAAGCCATTTTGTCACATGCAGACAGCTCTAAAAATGAAGCAAAACAAATACCTGTTCTGCTGTAAGGACTTGCCACTGTCTGAGCTTGGCTTTTTGTCATCTTAGGCCAGGTGTCTTAGAAAGTTGGTGCCATGAAAATCATTCCTAAATAAAAAAAGAACAGGGAAACCTAAACTCCATGAAGTGAGATGTGTCCAAAGAATACCTAAATGTCAGACTTATTTACCCATGATAATTTTTCTTTCTGAATAAGAACAGATGCCTGCCATATTCCACAAGTTTCTGGGACATGTTACAATACAAAGGGAATATTAAAATTGGTCTCAAATAAGTTAAACTAGAAAGTTGTTTTTCTGTAAAAGGAAAAATTACACCTTCACCGAACACAGAATGGCCTTATATACCCCTGTAGCTCTATTTTTGTTGCCTATTGCAGATCCACTTTCTGAAGAGCACATATATGTCAGCAAGCAGCAGTGTGGAGCCATCAGTCTCCACAGGGGATGGAGAATTTATTCCTGAGCACATCTACTATTTTGACCTCTACCCTCTGCTCAGTCTCCAATTGGAGTTTTATGGTGTTTGAAGATGAGTCTGTGCACTACAGTAACCTGGAGCTAAGAGCTAACTGCTTTGTTGTCTGAATACTGGGGAGCACAGGCGGATCTAGAAAGAGTCCAAAAGTAGATGGAGGTTTCCCTTTGGTTGAATTACATATCTTGGCAGTATTATTGAACATGGTAACAGGATTCCATATCGTTTCTCCACCACTGAGAATAGTGAGCCTATGTGGGTGGGTAAGGAGGATCAGTTCCTCAAGGGATTCTTTCCTGCCAATGGACAATCCTGGTTTCCTCAGGGCCAATCTCTTTGACAGCTAGAGTATAATACATTAGCTCCATATAATGACTCATTTTAGTAAAAAGTTTCCAGGAGAGCCTACCTGCTGATGGGTTCTACTTCTTGGTTAAACACAACCTTTGTACCATAGGAATGCTCTTTTGACATATTCAGGTGGAATTAAGTAATATCTCTTAATCAGTGTTGCTTTCCTTGTGATTAGATCACTTTTCTGGTATGCAATATACCAGAAACAGAATGGCTTTTAAGAGGAAAATTTATCAAGTTGAAAGTCTATAGTTCCAAGCCCGCAAAAATTTCCAAATTAAAGCAAGACTACAAAAAATGTCCAATCTAAGTCATCAAGGGGAAGATACCTTGTTTCAAGAAGGCTAAAGACATTCAGTGTTTCTCTCAATTTGAAAGGCACATGGTCAACACAGTGACATCCACCAGCCCCCTCTCCAGGCCCCCTACCCCCTGCAGCTCCCTCTGGTGCATTTCCTTCTTCATCTCCACAGGTCTATGGTTGCATGGGCTCCATGGCTCCCATGGCTCTCTCTAAACTATCTCTCTCTCTTCAAAATGTCCCTTCCCCCAAGGGATTCCAGTAAACCAATCAAGACCCACCTGGAATGCTGGTGTCACAACTCCATGGAAACCATCCAACCAGAAGTTAGCACCCACAACTGAGTGGGTCACATCATCATGAGAACAACCAAAAACCTCCCAGCCAGCAATACGGAAAGAGGATTTAAGGACATGGCTCCTCTGGGGTCCACTACAGACCCAAACTGGTACAACGTGATTCCAGTGGTACTATTTAAAATATTAAACAGTCAATATGGTAGCGGCACTAATCAATCAAAGTGAATGTCAGACTAATCATAGTGGACAATCCCCCTCTCCCTACAAACCAGTGGATCATACCAGACTGAATAGATGGGTACCAGTCTTGTTTATTCCCCACAAGAAGCTCAGGCTTTTCAACTAAGCTCCCAAATCCCATCTTTGTGTAACCATTCTATACTAGAGGCCTCTGGTCAGAAACTGTAGACATGTCATGCACATTCAACAATCTTTTATTGCCTTTTTCCTTAAAATTCCTCAACATTAAAATTTCAACTAGAATAAATAGGTGGGTGCTTTTGCTCCCAATTTTCATCTCCTTACTCAGTTATTCTAAGTAAAGTTTCTTTGAAAAGATATATCTCTTGGGCATCTCATATGAAATTCCCTTTAACAATATGTAGGTATGGCCTTAACCTAGGATATAATCTCAGTTTGCTGCTCTCCTAGGTTTCTGAATATCCCCACTCTCAAGACTAAAGCATCTTTGGAATTTTCCTTTTACCAAAAATTTAGCATTAGCACACTCATTCCTTTATCCTCATTATCCTTCTCTCTTCAATCCCAACAATTGCTTACTCTAAACTATAGTGTTGTCATAGTGTCCTGTTTATAATTATAATTTAGAACCACTAGAATTGCTTCAGAACCATAATTTATTATCATTGAAGGGATCAGAACTGAATAAGATTGTTAGATTAAGAGATATTTATCTCACCTTTTTTTTTTGTATTTCTGTTGTTTGTATAAGTCCTCTTTCAGGTGGATGTCAAAAAGCTTAAAATAAAGAAAAGAAAGGAAAGAAAACATAAAGCCAAAATCTTGTAACAGAAGTAAATTCTTGTTTACAAGTTTAACAATTTTTTTGCTTCCCAAATGGCTTACAATATCTACAAAGGAAAAAAAAAAACAAGAAAAATAATGCTCTACCTCTCTTCCTCGCTATATCTGTCTTCTCTGTTCCTCCCACCAGAGCCTCAGCCCTCATCTCTCTTATATTTTTATTTGTACATCTTTTCTTAACACTCAGGGTCACTGATTTTTGCCTGACCATTCCAGTTCTTCTGGAAACATTTCTGGGGATGCAGAAATTAGTGAAGCTAGTAGAAATTTGCTTAAGGCACCCCTTCTCACAAGATCAAGGAGCATGATGGGTGAAATCCCTCCTAACACATTGATTTACCTCCAAGATTCCTATTGAATATTTCTTTCCCTTCACAACTGCCTTACTGTTAATTTCATATATATGAAAATGTCTTTGGATAGGGGGAAAGGAGCACCAACTCTTCCCACCTGACATTTTCCTCCCTGCCCTCAGGCAACTTGCATGGTGGTCTTACTGATATTTCAGTGGAAACAGATGTTTCCTCTTCTCAAATGTTTAGTGTTGCTACAGGACCTGGGGCTTTTGTATGTTGTCACTCTCGCAGGAAGCCTTCCTTAACCATCTCTTTGTATTTGACTTACAGCATTATAACACAACATTACAATTGGTCTCTCCCATTGGATTTAAGCTCTCTGAGATCAAGGTTTATTTTAGTTTATTGTTTTTTTTTTAAATCTGTTTTCCCAGTATCTATCCCAGAACTTAGCTCATGATAGTTTCTTAATAAATACTTGACAGAATTATGAGTGAAAGAATCAGTCAAAATAAAAAAAGAATAAAGTACAAGTTTTTCAACCAGTTCAGAAAAATTCTTTACACTTCCCCTCTTTATGCCTCAATTATGGATCCTTTTTCTTTGTCTGGAAGATGGAAGGACTAACAACAGTTGTCTACCAGCCATTTGGAACTAGTTTAAAGGATCCACAAGATAATGAAAACGAAGTTCCTAGAAATAGATTATATAAATGTGAAGTTATATGTTCATTGATTGAACCCAGGAACACTCCCTACAGGGAAGGAGCAAGAGGGCTTGGGAGAATGACAGAATAAATAATTCTTTTCATTCCACATGGATAAAAATGTAAATGGATGAAACACAAACCAGTGAAAGTCAGACTAAGATATTTTCTCCAAGTAACTTAAACCCTTATTCTTTGCACTTTTACCAGCAGTCAATGGAAATTCAAGTTTTGATGTGATGATGAGAAAGGTAATGAGCATGAGGATCAGCAGAACTGGGGTTAATTTCATTTTTGCACAAAAATGTGATGGGACAAAGCATTTCATCACTTTAAGCCTCAGTCTCCTCATCAAAAAAAAATTGAGGATAAAGACAAATACATTTTCCACTTTACAAGGACATTGGGTAGATTTGTATAATTGATATATGTAAAAGGGACTTTTGGAAAAAAAAACCACTGTAAAACATAAAAAAAATGTGAAAAAGAATTTGACAAAACACTGCTATCTTCAAGGCTATTACAAGTCTGGGGGTGCTTCTCTTTCAGTAACAGATGGGGTGCAAACTCTCTAACATTTCATCTAAAGAGAGGGAGTACAAAATTTCCTCATGGTGAAAAGCGCAGCTAATAACTGAGTGATTTAAGGAAACATGGCTATCATGTCTGATTTCCTATTGCTTTCCTTCTGTGGTGCACTGATGGGTATCTCTTGAAAATTTCAGGAAATTGAGTAAATTCATTGGCATAACACCTTCAGTGAGGAAGAAGTGGTGACTCACACAGACCTTTTCTGGGAGTTGAGGCATCAGATAGAAAAGCAGCCAACCATAAAAATAGTACACTGAGAAATACTTCCAATATTTGGAACTAAGTTGTCTTCATGTGAATGTGAAGACTTCTTGACTGTCTAAGATAATCCTATTTCCTCACTCAAAGAAATGGGAGGAGCAGGCCATTACATCTTGGTCACATTCCGATTTATCTATACCATCTTGGCTTGGATTCTTTCCTTTAGCAATTCTGGACTCAGTACCTTCTAAATGCAGGGTCATTTCCAAATTATTTTTGAATCTTGGGGATGGTCAGCCTGGTGGTGGTAGAAACCAAAAATAATAGTGAATATTTACATAACATTTATTAGAGTTAACAGTAAGTACTGTATGGTACTTATAGTGGGCATTATACTATAATTATTTAATTAAACTCATTTTATCCTCACTATAATTCTATGATACACAGTGTAGAAATAACCCATTTTACAAATAAGGAAGCTTAAGCACAGCAAGATCAAGTAATTTTCCAAGGCCACACATTAAGTAAAGTAAAAATTCAAGCCCAAGCATCCCAACTTCAGTCTGTATGCTTGACCTCTTTGCTATATTGTTTAGTGTACTAACTTTTTTTAGCTCTACTGAAAAGGGTCAGACTTTAGTACTTTGGTTAAGTAAGATAATTTCTCGGTAATCGTCAATGTAGTAAAGAAAGATTGTTTTTGAATAACACTGCGAGGAAAATCAAAGATGACTCTATATAACCAAATAACCCAATCTAACTGTGTTTTAGTTTCTTAACACTGATGGAATGCACATACCAGAAATGGACTGGTTTTTACAAAGGAGGTTTATTAAGTTACAAGTTATAATTCTAAGGCTGTAAAAATGTCCAAATTAAGACACCAACAAGAGGATACCTTCTTGAAGGAAAGGCTGCTGGCATCTGGGGTTCCCCTGGCACATAGGAAGGCAAATGGCAATGTCTGGTAGTTCTTCTCTGTAAAATGTTTCTGTCTGCATTTTCTTTCTCTTTAGCTTCTCTTGGCTCTAAACTCTCTTCAAAAATGTCTCTTCCTTAAAGGATTCCAGCAAGCAGGTTAAGACCCTCCTTGAATGGGTGGAGTTACATATCCATGGGAAAAACTAATGAAAGGACCCCACCCACAACAGGTCTGTTTCCACAAGAATGAATTAAAAGAACACAGTCTTTTCTGGGGTACATAACAAATTCAAACCAGCACAATCCCCTTTTTCTGAACTTCTGTAACACTAACTGTAAGTATCAGAGTTAATTATACTTTTGCTGTTTCAAACAAATGGAGAAAAGTAACTATGTGTTCAACTTCCATTGTGCCTACTTATATTCTGTATAATTCTTGGTACATTTAAACTTCTTGTGTGCATAGTAGGAGAAATCCGCTGGGCACCTAGAAATAACATTGACTGACTGGTTCTTTCATATTCTTTCTATTTCTTTGGACGTGTTTATTTTTTTTCTTCTTCTTGGCCTGACAATATTTATGGGGATGTAAAGATGCAAAGAATTGTTTCCACAGTACTCTGTATTTGCCTCTTTGAACAACTTCCTCTTCATTCTAATGTGAGAACACATTAGCTTTAGGAGAGAAGAAGGAACTAGAAAACAACTTTGGGAAAATGAAGGTAGAGTAGTCTGGATAGGCCTCGGTGACATATGTTTTCTTATATATAAGAGGAATAGAATCTGAAAGATAAATTGCCCCCAAAATATCATTTCACTGGACTGTTTTGGTCAATTCGTTTGGAATTAGTTTGGAAATGAGTGCTGATGTTATGTGGGGACTTGATTACCTGAAGCTTTAGTACCCCAGTTATTGCTCATAGAAATTTGACTCCTGCAGATGTTAATTCTAAGTATGGAAAAAAGTAAATTCACTTGGATTTTGGCATTAACATGATTCCTTAAGCTACTGTGTTTTTCTCTAGGCACACTATGTCTGTACTCAGACTTCGGTGGTGTGGCAAAGAAAATTATATTCACACATAATAAGTCAGAAGGTAATTCTGTTCGAATAAGTTAAGGGAAAATTTCCATTGGTTTTTATAAAGAAATGAAAAAGGAGTTTGCATGAATGAAATAAATGAACTTATAAGTGGTTGCAGATTAAAATGGAAAATCTATGCTCCCCTCTGGGACTTTCTGTTCCTGATTGGTGGGGAACAAAAACCATAATTTTGTATCCTTTTTATTAATAATTCTGCCCTAGCCATAAAATGTTGATCAACTGGGAAACCAGGAAATATGGAATGTTTAGTCTCAATTTTTCAGATTAATTTGTTTGCAACAGATGGTAAAATGACGGCAACTGAAAGATGGAATGCAAAGTCTTATAAATGACTATTAATTTGTCTTTTTAAGATCAGCAATTCACTTGTTCATCAGACATATGACAGGCACTGTGGTAGGTACTTGAGAGTGCAGCAATGAACTCCCCTTGCTTTAAGCATATATTCCAAAGTACCAATTAAAGGCTGACCTAAGTAGAGTTAGTTAAGGAGTAACCAGCACTAGAAATATGAATGGGGGAACAGGCATCCATCCTCTTGAGGATGGACTTCAAAATAAGACAAACTGAACCAGAATTCTCTTAGGCATATCCAATAAACTATATGCAAGCCAGAGCTCTCCAGCAGGGCTGAGAGGTATGGCCCTCTAGGCCATATGTAGTATCTAAGGTACTATCATATGTTCAATCTGGTGATAAGAGTGAGATTTCACTGATGAAGACACACTGGGCCTAGTTCAAGGAGCTTGACAATGAATTATTGGGGAGAATGGGATACTATGGAAATAGCTAATATTTAAGCTCTCTTAATTAAAAGTATTTATGATGGACCTTATTGCTGGTATATATTTTTGGATTGATTATTTACAGCAATTCTAACCAAATAAGTATTGTAAGTATGTCTCTGTACCAAATGCAGTCCCATGCACATACCATATGTGAGGTTCTCTGTCTCAGTTGTATCCATTCATCTAGTCTTAGGAACCAAAGAAAGGAGATTAGTACAAGGATAACTATTCATCCCTAGGCTCTACTGCAAATTATTTGATCACTACAGAAATGGATCAGGCAAAGATTTGAAGTGGATATCCTCTTTTCTGAGATTTTTTTTCATTACAATTTTCAGTTGGATATTTCTGAAGGAATCTACATTTTAATATCATCTTGATCACCATGATCATGATCTATTTTTGTTCATCTTTTGTGTGCACAGAAATAGTATTTTGTATTATTTTTCCTTTTACCTGATGAACTTCCTTTAATAAAAATCTTGTAATTCAAGTCTGCTGATAGAGAATTTTCTGTTTTGTTAACACTCAAATATATTTTTTACTTCATCTTCATTTGTAAAGTGCCCATGTAATATTTCATTATGTCTAGCTGCTTTCAAGATTTGACCTTTATCTTTGATTTTCAGCAGCTTAACCATGATCTGTTTAAGTGTGATTTTCTTCACATTTATCTTACTTGGTTGCATTTACTAATCTTCTTGGATCGCCAAATCTGGGATCATATGACTATTATTTCTTCAGTATTATTTCTGCCTCATTCTCTCTTTCCTGCCCTTCTAGTACTAGCATTATTTGAATGTTAGACCTTACTGTTGTCCCACAGATCCATTAGATTCTGTCTTTTTTTTCCTGATATTTTCCCTCTGCTCTTCAGACAATAATTATCTAATTGGCTTTCAAGTTTACTGAAATTTTTCCTCTCTCATTTCCATACTGCTGTTAAATCAATACAGTGAAATTTTAAATGTCAGATATTGTATATTGTATTTCTGGAATTTTCCTTACTTTTTCATAGTTTCCATTTGCTGCTGAAATATGTTTCACGCATTACAAGCATTTTTTCTTTTTCCTTTAGCATAGTTATAATAGCTGTTCTAAAGTCCTTGTTTGCTCATTTCACTCAGAGATCTGTCCCTGCTGGTTGCCTTTTCTTTTGAGAATAAGACACATTTTCTTGTTACTCCACAAATTGATTAATTTTGGACCAGATCTTTGGTATATTTAATGTTATGTTGCAGAGACTCTGGATTCTGCTAGATTAGTTCCAAAACAGTTTACTTATTTATTTTTTTTGCAGGCAATTTTTGTTTTTGTAGGCAATTACCTTGGTAAGACTCAGACTGTAAACTCAGTCTTTTAGATAGCAGCTCAGCTGTCATTGCAATGATTCCATCCTGAGCTAGGTGACTTGAAGTTTGATCCATATGTCCATAGTTTAATGCAGAGTATGTATCCAGAATCTTTGTCTCTCCCTCTCTAGTGCTTTCCTTTCCTAGATTCCCCCTCACTTCCCAGCAGCTGTGCTTTGAGTTTTCAAGAATGAAAGACAGGACACTTTCTGTTGATATTTTAGCCACTTCACATGGTGCCAAGTACAGCCTACTTTCAAGCTAAAAGCTTTGCATAAACTTCACTTCTTCCAAGGGTTATCTCTTTTCCATAATCTCTTACTATTTTATATTCTCCAGTTCCTTGAGATAATTTCTTTTTCATTTTGTCCAGAATTTATTATTTGTTCTTACTTGCAAGAAAGTCGTTCAAGTAAAAACTTACTTGGCCGTAGCAGAAGTAAAACTATTGCCGTGCAGATCAGGCCCAGTAGTTAGAGAAAAGTAAATAAGATGCCTTTTCAGACTTTATTCATATTGCCTCCTTTTAGGAACTCTATTCATCAGTTTTCAGCTTCCCAAATCTCTCAAAATTTTACCTCCATCTTCACAATTGAGTGATACCAACTGGACTTTTTTGGGGTTCCCCTACGTTGTATTTATATTCTGATCGTTGTCTCCAGGTAGAAAGCCAGTAGAAGTACGGGAGGGGGCTTGCCTAATTTTCCCCCCCTTCTTCTAGGGACCACAGTCCTGAATTGCTTTTTCCCTTTCTGAAGGCATTTATTTAATATAATTGGTTGTATACAGCAGGTTAAGCTCAAGTAATCCTTGTTACTTCTTCATAGTTTGAAATAAAAGCCTTCTGGATTGATTTTTTTAAAATAGCCTATGAGAAATACAACAGATATTACATAGATGCATTCAAATTTGTTTTAATATAATTTTCCAAATTTTAAAATTAATATTTATTTATTATAGAATAGTTGGAAAACATAGAAAAGAATAAAATAAGATCATCTAAAATCTGTACCAACAGATCATTGCTGTTAGCATATAGATGTGTTTCCTTGGAGTTCTTGCAGTTTTTCCTAGACATTTTTTTTTAACATTATAAATCTGCTTATTTAATAAATCTATCATGTATATACTTCTACCTATGTATATACTTGTAATTTATATAATATACATAAAACACTTAAACATAGTTCATAAATGGTCACTCACAGGTCCTAGCTGTAAGATAATAGGTCATAGGTATGGTGACAGTTAATATTTGTCCTTGAGATCTGGGTGGTTTATTGATCTCTCTTTATTAAACTGAATTACCCAGGCCATTTAATGTGAGTTTTAGGCATACAATAATACTTACTCAGAATACTTGGCAATGAGGTTGGCATGCTAATGCCCTGTGGCTCCACTTTTATGGAGCTCTGGTGAGGAAACAGAGAGCCCCAGGCAAATGGCTTAGATACTTTTACAAGTGCTAAATCAAAATAGCAGAAAATTATTCATTTTACATAAAAGCTAACAGAGATTTCAGCTCAATTCTGGGATGAACTATTTGGTCCTGGCAAAAGGGTAAATTCTGAAGAAAAACTTAATAAAATGTATTAAAGGGGTGAGCTTTCTTCCTAGGCTGCCGAATTTATCCAACAGCACATAAACCAACTGGAATAGTGTGGAATTCAAAATATATTATGGGAGAACTTTTCATGTTTTTCCTCCAATGTTGATTTTATTTTTTGCCATACCTACTTCATTGCGTCTTACCTTTGATACCATATTTTCAATTTCTTTCTCCCTCACTTTTCTTTCTCACTCCTCCATCTTTTCTTAATTCCTCTAATCTCATCCTTTAGTCTAGCCATCTCAGATTATTTTCTTCTGACTTTCTGCACCCACTTTTTAAAGAAACATGTTTCCTTATATTCTAAGGAGGAGATCAAACAATAGCATAAAATTTTCTTTCTGCTTCTGCAGTATATTGTAGTGTTTTCAGAGGTTTCTTCTTCTCTTCAGTATCTAGAGAAATTTACTCTTTCCTTTATCTTGTTGCATTTTTCCATCAGTCCCATGTTGCTATCTTCTTGTTTACTTCATAAACAAGGACAAGTATATTCAGACCTAGCATTTATCAACAGATCAAGTAAGTGAATTGCCTTTGACTCTGCCTTCTGTCTGTTGGGTGTGAGTCAAATTCCCTTCTCTGATCTACAGCCAGAAGGTTGGTGATGGATTCAAATTACAGTCCAATTCCTGATGCTTCAGTTTTGTTGGTAGAAATGGGTTTTTTCCCAGTGATTGTTAAATGGATAGAGTACATACATAAGAAAATACCTACAATTCCCAGTTTGTATTAGTATCTAGGGTCTGCTCATTGGGGCCCAGATGATAGTATGGTTTTCAAAGTGTAGTCATGAGCCTATTGACACAGAATGAAGAGCCCTGGGCTCATCCCAAAACCCCTGTATCACAGTATTTATTGAGGGTGGGTAAGACCTGGGAACCTACATTTCAAACAAGTTCCCCAGATGATTCTTGTGCATGCTGAAAACATCTGTCATGATGCTTTACTTGTAGAGACCCTATCTGCAATGCAACTAAGTACTTGTGTTCATCTTACTTCTCATTCAATGCAGCTGCTCAAAAGATGTGATATAGGCAAGAAGTTCTGATGGCTAGAGTTATAAAGAAAGCCCACATTTGGCAACCACATAAAACAGTATTCACAGTAGGGAGAAAGGTGCCAAGTCTTCCATCTAATAAGGTTTTTTTTTAAATCCCCCTCCATGGGCCAGTGAACAGGCCCATGAACAGGGAAGCATCTTAGAGATTTTCTACATGGCCTTTCATTTCTTTATATATTGTAAGAACTCTTCATTTTTCATGTCTTCTCTAATTTATTCCTCCCTTGGACATTATGTGGTGTTCAATCTACTCCCTTGGAAAAGTAAAAGACTACATTTTATTCCTTATTAAAAAGTCCTTCGTGAGTATATATTAGCTTAAACATTACATGAGAGGAAAAATAATGCTTTGTGGTAACTGAATATCTTCCATGTAATGTCTGTCACCATAGAGTGCTCAAGGGGAAGTAAATTCAGTTATCAATATAGATTGTTTTATTCTTATTTCACACCTAGTGGAATGTGAACAGCCTAGAAGAACCGCAGCAGAGCTACAGCCATTCTGGAGAAGCTCATGTTCTTGCCTGGGTACTAGATAACTATTTCCATTTAGAAAAACAGATCTTGGAAGGGAATCACTGATCTGGTCACACACCCTGACAAATTTCCTGACCCAGCTCCATTTGTCAGACTCCGTCTCTCCACGATCTCTCTACACCTAGACTCTGCATGCCGCAGTAAAGATTGAAGAGACATGGATCCCAGGTATCCATCAAATGTTTTTCTAGGTGCAGAAAACATGGAAATTTAAAATAAAAAATTCTAGGTAAGGCGTTTTATATTTCACAAAAAAAGTATGTTTTAAGAATATGGATTTTTAAAAATCCAACTCTAGTCAGGAGATACATTAAATTTAGAAATGATGTGTATTTTCCACAATCTTAATCTTGTTAAGAGAGATACTCATACTATGAGAGATGTTCTGAAATTGAGATGAACAGAAGAGATAGTAGAGTCAACATTCTCATATCATGCTCATGTAGAAAGTGTCATTATTGAATGTAGTAATGGATTTATTTTTGTATGTCTTCTTGTAGAGCTTATGTGATAGCTTCTGTATGGTCAAATTTGTAGAAGCTAAATACTTATGTCTTAGTTTCCCTGGGTTGCCTTAACAAAGTACCACAAACTGGGTGGCTTAAAACAACAGAAATGTATTGTCTCACAAGTCTGAAGGCTAGAAGTCTGAAGTCAAGGGTTGGCAGGACCAGGCATCCTCTGAAGCCTATAGGCAAGAATCTGTTTCATGTCTTTCTCCTAACTTCTGGCAGGTTTTTGCTGGCAACCCATGGCCCTCTCTTCTCATTTATCTGTCTATGTCCAATTCTCTTTTCTTTTAAAGACTATTAATAGACATATAGAATTAGTTGCAACCTAATCCAATTTGACCTCATTTTACATAATAACATCTTCAAAGACCCTATTTCCAAATAAAGTCACATTTACAGGACATGTTATTGAACATGTTTTTTGGGGGAAACACAATTTTCAATGCTTGAAAATGTAACTTCACTAATAAAATTGGCAAAAAAAATTGTCATCAACAATCTAGTACTAGAATAAAGATGTCTTTGTTATTCTGTGTCTCCTGTTGGCCTTCAATGATAGTCAATATACTATATACCATAAATTAGCTTGAAATTAGTTATAGCCACCTTAAAACTCCCCACCTCTCCAGTTTACCTCACCATCTTCCTCTCATGCCTTAGACATCAAATAAACCAAAATACCTTCTGCAGTTGACAATAAAACATGTCTTTTTTTTTTTTAGCCCTATGTGCCTTTGTATATGGTGTTTCTTTACCTGGAAGTCCTGATTCTGCCTTATTCCCCGCTCCCACCCCCACCCCAAGCCACTTGGAGAAATGCCACTCATCCTTTCAGAGCCCGATCAAGCATTACTGCCTCACTGAATTCTTCCCTGATTCTATATTATTAAAGTTCCTATTATCCACTTCAATTACTGCATTTGTGCAAGTGTCTGTCTTTCATGTAAATACGTCTTTACTCTAATGTCTGTCTCTTCAGCTAGATCACCTCTTTAGAGTGATGTTTTGCAACATCAATCTTTGTATCCTTTTAATTAATGTGGACTCAATAGACTCAGTAACCACAGCAAACATGGTTATTCAGTGAATAAATAATCCATAGGTCTTTATTCTCTAAACGTTAGAGAGCAAAATATGAATAAAAGACACTGATTCAGTGCGGGGGAATTCAAGCTCAAGCACCTTTTTCTCTCAGTTTACACTGATCCTCTCTGTCTTTCACACTGCATAACTCAAACACAAGCCTGGCTTTAGGGTCCCTGGAGAGTATGGTGTATGTAAGAGAAGAGAAACCACCACGTGTTTTCTGGGAACATTCTCTGCAGTGTTCTTGGTGTTTTTGCTGCAAATACATAACAAACCCAGGCAGTCACATGCCCTTACACTGTGAAACGACGCTGTGAGCTCATAACTCAATGAGAAGCCAATTTCTCACTCAACTAGGATGTAAGCACAGCCCCAAAATAAACTCTGGTGTGGGGAAAGAAGCTGTTCTTTCTTTGAAGGTCTCAGGAAGATATGACATTGAACCTACTGAGGTTAAGAGGCATGCTGAAGGGGAGATGTCTTTGCTACCCCTACCCACATCTTGGGACAGTTCTTATCACTTTATAAACTAAAGATAAGTTTTCAAAGTTAATATACCAGAAATGGCTTAATTTCTTCCTAGACATTCCTATGAATAATTGAAATTGCAGGCACTTTTTTATTCTCTTGAGTTTTTTTTTTAAATAAATACTCTAAAATGAGAGCATACACATAGCTAGTATTGAAATAACTCATTTTAATTGTAGAATCTTCTAGTCAAAAGTATTTTCAGAAATCCTATCCTTCAAAACCTATTTTGACATCTAAGCAAATGTAACAGGCTGAAAGAGATGTTGTGAATTCCTCAAGGTCACCTGGCCTTAGTTTAATTCCTGGACTTCAACACAGATCATCTGAGTTTCAAATCAGTGCTTTTCATTTTAAAAGGTAATGAGATTTAGGGTAAAATTTGAATAAATACCCATAATTTTATATGACAGAATATTATTAAAAATAATTTCAGATGATAAATTAGAGATGATGCACATTCTCTTTAGCAAGTAAGTGTATAAATAAAATTGATTGAAGTTAGAGATGCTACTGGGATGCAACCAAAGGAAAATTACTATCAAATGTAGAGTGGTGTAAGTTAAATAAGTGAATCCTGTCATAATGTCTAGATCTTCAATTGGCTAAGTGCCTGTTATCATTTTGTAAATCCTTTTTATTATTAACTTGTTAATTTTTTTGAGCAATGCTCAAAGAAAAATGTCCAGCATTAAAAACAGAGGAAAGTAATCACATGAAATTTTTTTCTCAGGAAATGACTGTCCCTACAAACACATCAAAATTCTTTGCACGTTTTAGTCATGTGGAATCTCTCTACCCTAGGCTCTTAAAAGCCTGTACTATATAGATGATTGTCACACAGGGGAATGAGGGGTTTTTACTTTCTTGATTTATATTCTTGAAGAATTTTATCCTAAGGTTGCTAACCAAATCATACATTAATGTATGTCTTAGAAATTGTCTTATAGCCAAGGAGTACTCTTGATTCTGTTCCTAACAGCTGGGTTTACCACATAAAAAGTGACCAAAGGAAATAGCTCATATCTGGAAAATGTACGCGAAAATATTCAGTTTATTAATTTTTTAGAAGTATATGTAAACTAGGCAGCAGTTACAATCATCAATGGAAATTTCTTTTTATGCTGGGCCAGTCTGAGGGAAATGTAATGAATTGGAGTCCTTTGTTTGCCTTCTTTAACCTTCCCAATATGAAACATTTCATGCTGCTCTATGATTTCCAGAAGCCTGAATCATGGAACCCTACTAGGGCCCAACTTCCTGCATTGATCACCTTATTAAGCTTTTTTCTTCCCATATCAATATATACTTCCTTATATCTCAGCCACTCAGAGGACTGATAGTACAATAAAACTATTGTTGAATAAATATATTATCTTCTCATTTAATTATTTTGCTTTCAACCAAGCTTTCAGGGAGGTACAATCCCTTAATCCAAAGCAGTATAGTTAATGCCAAATCTTTCTGGAAGGGCAAAGTGAATGAGATATATATAGGACCTCAGTCTCTTTTAAATCAGACCACATAGCAAAATCTCTACCTGAGAGAGGTTACGTGGAAAAAACATTAGTTTTAATCTGTGATATTATACAGACCATAACTGGGAACAATAGGCATAGTTTAGGGGGGCCAGGTTTGGGTTCATTATAAGGAGGAAGAATAATGGTTGCAACCATATGAAAAAGAATAGACTCTTCTGTAAGAGACTGAGCTTCCAGGTCTTCAAGATGAAGCTAGTGTCAGACTGTAATGAATGCTTTAAAAAGAGTTCTTGCTTTGAGCAAAGGTTGGAGAGCATGCCCTTTGAGTTATTTCTACTCCAAAAAACTGTGATATGCTGGATATTTAGGAGTCAGCTTTATTTTCATGTGGTCTTGGTCAATACTCTGTTCTCCATGTCTGTGCTCCCCTGCTTGACCTGGACCTTGACTATCTAATTATCTAAATTCCATAAATCCTGACTTGCCACCCCAGCACACATGCACACACACACACATACATATCACATACTACACACTTATCGCCTAGTCATTCTTCACAACATACTACAAATATCACTGCCTTAAGAAAGCCCTCCTTTATTGCCAGGACTGGGTTAGGCCTACATAATCCTGTACCTAACACTGTGCAGCACTTATTTTAGCTATTTAATATCTTTTTCCCCTGCTGGAAGATAATCTACCTGAGTGTTCTGAAATAGTTTGTCTATTAGACCTCTGTACCTCTAAGGCCAAACACAGACACTCACACATGATAGACAATCAATATAAATGTATTAATAGAAAGAATGAATGAATGTTATTGAG
The DNA here is from genome assembly GCF_023851605.1 of Tamandua tetradactyla. Taxonomy (NCBI): domain Eukaryota; kingdom Metazoa; phylum Chordata; class Mammalia; order Pilosa; family Myrmecophagidae; genus Tamandua; species Tamandua tetradactyla. Next base: position 48,933,192 of record NC_135336.1, read on the forward strand.
ACAATAGATCAAAGGTGAGAAAAAAAAAAACTATAGATGCTCCCTCTTCTTACTTCTCCATTATTCTAATCTTTGGTCTATCAAAAGACTCCCGAATTGAATGTTCTTACTAGTCACTTCTATAAAATAAATAGCCTACTTGAAAGCAACAGAGATATTTGATTCTTTTTTTTTTTTTTTTTTTTGTATCCCCAGTGCCTATTAAGATACTTGGATGAAGGTATTGTTCCCTGGATGAAGGAACAATTGCATGAAGTTCTATTCTAATTTATTAGAAAGAAAAGGCTGAGTTATATTGAAGTAACAAACATCTCAGTGGCTTAAAACAGCAAAGATTTGTTTCTTGCTCATGTTAATTTTCTATTGTCCATTAGCAGTTGCATACTCTCATCGTAATAGTTAGTGAGGAACCCAGGTTGATGGGTTAATTTCCATTTTAAATGTCACTGGTCATTGCCACAAGTCATTGTATCAGATGAAAAAGAGAGCTCCAGATTGTCTTACCCTGGTGATTAAAGCCTCTGGAAGTAAAACACAAGACTTCCCCTCACACACTTGTTCAAGAGCAAGTCATATATTGCACCCATAAGGGAACCAAAAGACAAACCCACAGTGTACCTGAAAGTGAGGAGAAATGAGAAATAACTGGTGAAGGGCACAAATGATTAACCACATCTAGAAAATGTAGAAATGCTATTCAGTGCATCCTAAAGAGTCAGGTCTTGAGTATTAACTTTGTTATCCAGCCAAGGAAATTGAAGCCATGAATTAATTAATTAATATGACATTAAACCATTAAAAAAACTAGACAATATCAAGAGAAGGAAAACAAAACATATTTTTGATATAGAGGTATTGCTTAAATAGAGGTAAAATGTCGACTCCCTTACCGCAAACCTGATATCTAATGTAAATCTAGACTTCTGTCAATGATATGAAATACACAGGTATTATGCTTATCAGCTAGCATAATAGGGAATTGAAATGGCAAAAGCTCATTGAAAGGAGTGATATCTGAAAACTGTAGCCTAAAGGACCATTATGGTCTAAAAGACATCAGAAGAACAACCTGATTTTATCCAGGTTGTTAAGAAGCCTATATTAAAAGTGTACCTGCAGTTAACCTAAGATCACTGTTGAAGAAATTGTCCATTAAAGTTCACCACTTTTGTATAGGAGATATGCAATCAATTTACTAAAATTCATGAATTTCATCTTTTTTTTTTATAAATTGGTATAAACAATTAAAAAAAGCTTCACTGTCGTAGATTAGGTTTCTTAGAAGCACACCCACATAGAGAGTATTATGCAGGTGATCTGTTAAAGAAGTTCCTCCAGGAGAAGCTGATGGGGGAGTAGGGAGGGAAAAAAAACAAGCCAAGTCTCAACTTCAGCCTACGTCTAGGGGATCCCACAAAAACTTATATCACAAAGCTGCTCCAAATTACTATGAGCTACATTGAGGGCCAAAGGTTAGGCACTCCCAGCTCTTTACTCCCAGCTCCCTGAGTGCCAGGCACTCCCTGCAGTCTGCATCCGTGGACAGAGATACTTCAGTCACTCAATGGTAGTGTTCTGAAACAAGGTGCAGGAATAAGCATTTGGGAGGGCAGCACAGAGTAGAGGGAAGGATGCATGCATAGAGTAACCCATACAAAAGGATTATGAGGGGTCTAAGCAGAAAACTGACAGTGTACTCATTTTTCATTTTAGTCTGGATATTGTCCAGCCCCAAATGTCAATAATGCTGAGATTGAGAAACTTTACAGATGACATGAATGCATAAAACAATCTATCACTCAAACTCTTAATACAAGAGACATATCCATATTCCTGGAAAAAATTCTTCCTTAGTGTATTAAGCAGTCCCTTTCTATGTAGCGTTCATTTATTTATTCTCAAAGCAAATATTGTTAGGGTTCCTCATGTATAGCTTACTAAGGCACTAAGGTTTTTTTTCCAAACAATATAACAGTTGAAAAAGCTTAGGAGGTGGGAAAATAGGCTCTCATTCAATTCTCTGTTTTTCTGGAACAAAGCAATAAAAGGTTAGATTGACGTCTTGCTGACTTTTTAACTGCCAACATCGCCACCTGCTATCTTGAGGCAACAAGCAGCCTTGCTGGCATCTATGTGCTCAGTAAGGAAACCAAGGAATGATGAATAACCAGTCCTCAAAATCAAACAAGCACACAACAGAGGCTGGCACAAGATGAAGTGCTTGCTAAGGAAATAGAATGGTGAGATGAAGCTCCCAGAGCATTGATCAAACTTGTTTATAGCCAACAGTCAATGTTTTCCTTTTGGCTGCTAGAATTGAACTACCCTTCCTGGTCTGAAAGGAAGCCAGGGACCCTTCATCTGTTTATACAGACCATGCTTAATTACAAACAGAACTGTTCAAAGTCATCCTTTTGGAACCCAGACATCCATGTACTTCCCCCTAAGGTAAGCCAAGAAATGAATGTGTTCACTGTTTTTTATTGCCTTGTGGGTTCTTGCTACAGATTTACTAGTATTATGACTTAACTTATATTTTCAACCTGCACATGAATGAAGGTAATAAAGCCAGTTGTTTCCTGTTATTGTTAACAGAAACTATGGCTATTCAGATCCCCTTCAGGGATGTAGAAATCACTCTCCATAGACTCATCAATTTCACTTTACAGACTAAACTGAAAATTGATAAGCCCCTAGAGGGTATAGCCAGACCTTTGGTAGGCCTCAGTAGAAGTGGGGAAACTCAAGAATATCACTTGTACGTAAGGTACTGATAGTTGTTAAACAGAAACAAACCAGTATTAGTAAGGAAGAATATGTCCCCATGGTAAATCCTTCAATGAAACTCAAAATGAAGAAGGATTTGAGTCCACTTATTAATGTAGTAATTGCATCATTTTCACAATCTTCTGGCCCTTGATAACTCCATCCTCTAAATCTGCATACTTACATATTCCTTTCATTGCACTTGTCACACTGTTTTATTATTACTGTCATATGTAAAAGTATTTTTAGGTGTTTAGATCCTTGAGAGCATTGGCTTCTCTCTCTTATTACATAGCTATAGCTCCTAGTACAATACTCTTTAATAAATGCTAGTGAATATTTATTAAATGAATGAACTTATGAATGAAAAATATAAGTCAGAGAATGGGAAAAAAATCTCCAGTTCCCTTATATCCTGTGGTAGGCAGAATTTTGATGACCCCCGGTGATCCCTACCCTTTCCTTGAGTGTGGGTGCAACCTGTGAACTTGAGACTTTATCATTCCTACGATTATGTACAGTTATATAGTAAAAGGGATTTCTGTGGGTGTAATTCAGATTATTAATTTTAATTATAGGCTTTAAGTATTGCATATTTTATAGATATAATTAAAACTACTAATCAACTAACTTTGGGTTAATCAAAAGGAAGATTAGCTGAGTAAGCCCAACTTAATCATAGGAGCCCTTTAAAACTGAATCTAGAGGTGACAGAAGATGACAGAGATTGGAAATATCAGACGCCTTTCTTGATAGCCTGGAAGGAGCATCTGGCATGTTGTACAGAGAGTCACATGGCAGGGAATGGTGGGCAAGAAAACAGGGACCTCATCCTTGCAAGTGAAAGAAATCAAATTCTGCCCACTAAACTGAATGAACCCATGGAAATTGTGAGATCATAAGCTACTATTGTTTTAAACCTTTAGGTTTGTGATGTTTGCTATACAGCAATAGAGACTGATGGAAAGATCTACAATCATTTAATGAGCAGCTTTAAAATAAATTTTAGATAGGGTGAAGAATAAGCACATCTTTAATTTGCTTCTTATGGCATTATAATTCTTTCCACTATAAAATATGTTTCATGAGGCCTGATTTTACATATCTTATTCACACCTATGCCCTCAGGACCAAGAACAGTACCTGACACATGGCAGGTGTTCTAGTTTGCTAGCTGCCAGAATGCAACACACCAGAGACAGATTGGCTTTCAATAAAAGGGGATTTATTTTGTTAGTTCTTCAGAGGAAAGGCAGCTAACTTTCATCTGAGGTTCTTTCTTACATGGGAAGGCTCAGGGTAATCTCTGCTGGCTTTCTCTCCAGGTCTCTGGGTTCCAACAACTTTCCCTGGGGTGATTCCTTTCTGCATCTCCAAAGGCCTGGGCTGAGCTGCGAGTGCTGAGATGGGGTACGCTGAGCTGCTTGGACTGTGCTACATTGTGCTCTCTCATTTAAGCACCAACCAATTAAGTTAAACGTCATTCATTGCAGCTGGCATGCAGCAGGCATGCCTCCTAGCCAACTGCAGATATAATCAGCAACAGATGAGGTTCACGTACCATTGACTCATGTCCGCAGCAACAGGACTAGGCCAAGTTGACAACTGAATCTAACTACCACATTAGGTCTTCATAAATATTTGTTGAATGGATTAATGACTGTTGAATTGAATTGATGTATGCTATTGCTGTGTGTCTAAAATACAGGGGAAGGGATTCAGAAAAAGTATAAAATAGGATTGTTTTTCTTGAGGAATTTACAATCTTGATTTCTTACTAAATAGATATTAGCACATAGAAGAGGAAAAACTGAACAAGCCTACCTTGCTTCCCCCAGTGGACTATTGAGTGCTACAGAGAGAACATGTATATTGTAGTCAGACACATTTGAGTTTGAACCCAGATTCAGTCACTTACTGGCTGGAATTACATTAACAATTCCAATGCTTCCTCTTCTGACAGGGGTTAATAATAACTACCTTGCAGAGTTTTGAGGGTTAGAAGTAGAGTATGCACACATGGGATGCAGCACTCAGTAGAGAGTAGCATTATTTTAGGACTGACAATGACTTCTGGTACTTTATTCTTCATATTCTCTTATCCTTTTGAGTAAAACCTGTTTGCAGTGTGAATTGGGCATTAATTCCTTTGGAAATGTTTATGCTTTAGAACCATATCTAAAAGATATCCTCTATAATGTATGTCAATCAAGATTAATTTAGAATTCAGTCGATGTGGAACAGCAATCTTAATAAATAATGAGAGGTACAGTGTGTGGAATAATGGGGAACATATTGGACTAGAGATGTGAAGATGTGGATTACAGCCTCAATAGCATGAACTTAGTCAAATGGTGCCACTCTCTTCTGCAGAAAACTCAAATGGCTTCAAATGGCATTGGAATAAAATCCAAACTCCTATGCTAGGGCAAGAGGGGCTTCTGTCCTTGGCCCTGAGCTTCAGAGACCTCACTCTAGTCCTCCTTTGTCTATGTCCCTCCCAAGGGAGTTAGGAATTTGGGGGCATAAAAGAAAGTGTGCACGTAGAGCACGGGTCTGCCCTCTGAGACCACATATCAAGTAGCTCGGCCTCAGAATTCCTGACCCAAATGGCTATGACTACTTCCCATATATTTTCCTCACTGAGTTTGCTAATATTTTTCTCTTCCTCAAATACCTGCCTCATTTCCACATTTCCTGATCTGCCAATCAGAATAAATTCCTTATTCCTGGACAATATATGTCTTGAATCTCTGCCTTTTATTTAAGCTGTTTTTCAGCCTTCTACTCTGGATTATAACTTTTTGGTAGTGACGTTGACCTTGTTCAGGTTAGTATTTTCTACAGCATACAATTCTGTGCCTTGCGCATATGAAGCCCCCAGAAAATATATGACAAATAAAAGAAGGATGATTTTTCTGGGTCCCCAGCTCCTTTATTTCTTAAAAAGAAATATCTCACATAGACTATCTCCGAGGTTATTTCCAGATCTACATTCTACAGTGCTATATATGAAAATCTCATAAGATTGTAGTAGTTAGAAAAACCAATATGGTATGAAATGCATTATTTAATAGAAGCCTAGAGACCACTTAGATTAGCAAAGCGGCAGCCATTATAGGAATTCCACCTAACATCCTGGAGAAATGATCACCCAGCTGACATGGAGGAACAGGGCACTAACCATCTCATAAGTCAACAAGTTACCATGTATTTTTTTCCCCTTGAAATTCTAATAATCAGAAAATGTTTCCTTTTATGGAACCAAGTCCAAGTCCTCTTTTATCTGAACCAAATAGTTCCAGCTTTGTGTTCCTATCATGACATAACATCCAGAACCTCCCTTGTCTTGTCATCATCAACTGAGCACATTCCCATCATCCAAAAAATACACTCCAACTTCCAAGTGTCATCTGACCAGTACTGGAGAAAATGGAATTAAGAATGGCCTTGCCTAGACCCTTTCTTTCTGTGACAAATCCCAGCAGAATAATTTTACTAAGTCATTTCTGTTTGCAAGGGCAACATAGAAAACCTTCTAGATTTTGTTCATATAAAATGCTGTTATGCCAGGTGATTCCTAACTTGTACATGTGAGATGATCTTGGAGACCAATGTTATTTTGTTAGCTTCAGCCCAATATTCTACTGTGTTACAGTATTTTTAAAACTTGATCCATTAGTCCATGATATAACTGTCTCTCCTAGATTTGTACTGGCTCTAGATGTGCTAAGCAGACCCTCTTGTCTTCATTTAGGTCATTGGTAAAAAGCATTGATCATATCAGAACTAAATAGAAAACCCTGCAGCATGTCACTAGAACACTGTTTCCCAAAATATATTCCTCAGGATATGAGTTCCATGAAAAGTTAAAAAAAAAAAAAAAAGAGGTGAAATGTTTTTCATGACCAGATAAATTTGAGAAATACCACATGCTATATGCTGCTTCTTGGACAGTCATAGTGCACAGTGTCCATTAAGAACGGAAAAGTCTTGGCGTAATCAGTCTTGCTTAATTTCAGTTAACCCAAACATTTCCCCAACTTATTTGATAACTATTTTGGAAGCTGTTGTTTTGTTTTTTTGCTTTGTATATACCTAACCCCTATTAATATTCAGTAGTGTTCCTGGCTCATGGATGTTCTAGTTTGCTAGCTGCCGGAATGCAACACACCAGAGATGGATTGGCTTTTAACAAAAGGGGATTTATTTCATTAGTTCTTCAGCGGAAAGGCAGCTAACTTTCAACTGAGGTTCTTTCTTACATGGGAAGGTACAGGGTGATCTCTGCTGGCCTTCTCTCCAGGCCCCTGGGTTCCAACAACTTTCCCCAGGGTGATGTCTTTCTGCATCTCCAAAGGCCTGGGCTGAGCTGCAAGTGCTAAGCTGAGGAATGCTGAGCTGCTTGGGCTATGCTACATTGAGTCTCTCATTTAAGCACCAGCCAATTAAATCAAACGTCATTCATTGCAGCAGGCATGCCTCCTAGCCAACTGCAGATGTAATCAACAACAGATGAGGTTCACATGCCATTGGCTCATGTCCACAGCAACAGAACTAGGTGCCTTCACCTAGCCAAGTTGACACTTGAATCTAAGACAATGGAACATACTTTAAGGTATACTCCCACCAACAGCTTTAGAATTTTGCCATGAAGGTCTCAAACTAATAAGTATCTAGTTTCAAAATTAATTTTACCCTTTGTGAACTTTAAGATGAGGTGCTTTCTTTCGTCTCTACATGATTTCACATGATTCCTTAAAGATTATCTGATCACAAGTCGTTACAGTTCACTGGCCCATATTGATCACCCTTTCTATCTAATTTTTTTAGGATGACACTGTTTATTCTTAATTCTTATTCTAAAATTCACTAATATCACATTATCTTTTAAAATACATGTTGGAAATTTGAATAAATTTTGGAACCCCCACCCCCAATGTGTTCTATCAGTAACAAAATAACTTTATTAGAGAAGTTGCAGTTTGACAAAAAAGTATGCATAAAATACATAAAATATAGAGTTCCCATATACTACCCTATTAATACCTTGCATTATTGTGGTATGTTTGTCAGAATTGATGACAGCAGATTTTTACAATTGTACTATTAGCTCTAGTCTGTTGTTTACAATAGGATTCATTCTTTGTTTTATACCGGCTTATGCATTTTTAATTTTTTTTATTCTAGTAGCATATATACAACCTAAAATTTCCACTTCCATCAACATTCACATCTATAATTCAGTGCTATTAATTACATTAAAAATGTGCTACTGTCACCACTATCCATTATCAAAACTTTATAATCAATGTAAATAGAAACTGTGTACAACTCAAGCACTAACTCCTCATTCCCTACCCCCAACCTGGCTCCTGATAACCTATACTCCAGATTCTGACACTGTAATTTTGTTAGTTTAAATATTTCATGTCAGTGAGTTCATATAATATTTGACATTTTATGTCTGGCTTATTTCATTCAAACTGTCGTCAAGGTTCATCAATGTTGGCACATGTATGAGAACTTTATTCTTTTTTAGAGTTAAAGAATATTCCATTACATGTGTATACCACATTTTATTTATCCATTCATCAGTTGATGGACACTTAGTATTCTTTCATCTTTTGGCAATTGTGAATAATGCCACTATGAACATATATGCTGGTGTGCATATATCTGTTCAAATCCCTGCTTTTAATTCTTTGGGATATATACCTAGTAGTAGAATTACCAGGTCATAAGGTAATTCTATACTTAAATTTCTGAGAAACTGCTAAATTGTCTTCCATGGCTGCACCCTTTTATATTCCCACCAGCAATGCAAGAGTATTTCTCTACATCTTCTTCAACACATAATTTTTTAAAAATTGTAGCCATTATAGTGGATATGAAATGGCATCACATTGTGGTTTTGATTTGTACTTTCCTAATGGCTTATGATGTTGGCATATTTTCAGGTGCTTTATGGCATTTGTATATCCTTTTTGGAGAAATGTCTATTCAAGTCTTTTGCCCATGTTTTTTCTCGCATGGGCAAGCACTGGGAATCGAACTCAGGTCTCCTTCGTGGCAGGCGAGAACTCTGCCTGTTGAGCCACCATGGCCTACCCTTTCATCCATTTTTAAATTAAATTGCTTGTCTTTTAATTGTGAGCTGTAGGATTTCTCTGTATATTATGGATATTAAACCTTCAATTGGATATGTGCTTTCCAAATATCTTCTCCCACTGAGTAGGTTGTCTTTTATACTTTGATATGCAAAAGTTTTTAATTCTGATGATGTTCCATAAAGCTGTATTGTCTTATTGTATCATGTCTCATTTTTCTCTTTTCCATGTTTATTCTATTCTTGCAGTTTGAAAAACATTTCTCTTTACAAAAAAGTTGGAAACAAAATAAGACTTGAATTTAGTCTTTCTTTTATTTACCTGTAAATACCATAAATTGGCATATTAATGGATTTGACTCTTCATGCTCTTCTCACTCTGGTCATAGCTAATTATAAGCTTGTAAAAAGTAATTTAAGCTGTGTATTCTATTCCTCACACTTTTCAGCCCATTTGGACTTCAACTTAATGTTCTTTTTTTTTTTTTTTTAATTAACGGAAAGAAAAAAAAAGAAATTAACACAACATTTAGAAATCATACCATTCTACATATGCACTCAGTAATTCTTAACATCATCACATAGATGCATGATCATCATTTCTTAGTACATTTGCATCGGTTTAGAGGAACTAGCAACACAACAGAAAAAGATATAAAATGTTAATATAGAGAAAAGAAATAAAAGTAGCAATAATAGTAAAAAAAAAAAAAAAAAAAACCCTAAAGCTCAGACGCAGCTTCGTTCAGTGTTTTAACATGATTACAATTAGGTATTATTGTGCTGTCCATTTTTGAGTTTTTGTATCTAGTCCTTTTGCACAGTCTGTATCCCTTCAGCTTCAGTTACCCATTGTCTTACCCTGTTTCTAACTCCTTCTGGACTCTGTTACCAGGACATTCGAGAATAAACTTAATGTTCTTTTAAACTTACGGCACTCGTTATCACTTTTGAGTACACAGTGTTCATTTTGCCTTCATATATGCGCTTTTAAAACATGTTCTCATACCAAACAGTACTAAAAGGTTCTGTTTAAGTTTCTTAGGCTCCTTAGAATAGATACCATGAAATGGGTTGTCTTAAACAATGGAATTTATTAGTTTACAGTTTGTGGCCAGGAAAATGTCCAAAGCAAGGCATCATCAAGGCAATGCTTTGTTCCTAAAGACCAGCTGCAGGTGATCTTTGGCTCCTCTGCCACATGGCAAGTCACATAGCAGCATCACCTGGCCTTTCCCTCCTATTCCAGGTTTTGTTGATTTCAGCTTCTTCCTTACAAAATTTTCTCTCTCTCTGAACTTTATTTTCTTATGAAGGACTCCAGTGATAGGATTAAGACCCCTCCAGTAAGTCATACCTTAAGTGCAGTAGTCTCATCAACAGGTCCTACATATAATGGGTCCCATCTACAGGATTGGATTGGATTTAAGTACATGTTTTTAATTTCTGGGTACATACAGCTTCAGTTCATCATAGACTTCATTTTTTAAAAACATATGATCAGTGACTGTATTATCAGAATTTTGTTGTTATTATTCCATCTCTCTGGAACAGTCTTCCCTTTCCGAGTCTCAGACCATGCAATCATACCTAATTTGTCTTAAAAGTTTCAAGATCTGCTTTTATGAAGTTCTAGATAGATGTCTGGCTATCCCCCAGTATTCTTTTCCACAGCTTTATTATTAATTCCAAGAACATTGCTCACATTCTCCAAAGTTATTATCAATTCCCATTGACTCATTCAATTTTTCCTTGTTAAAAATAATTAAATTTAGAGTAACAGTTCCTTTTGATTATTTCTAGACAGATTGGGGGCTGCAATTATTATTAAAGCAATATCAGAGTTAGTCAGGTAAGACTGACTTATTTAGCAAATATATCATGAATGTCTACTATGTGCCAGATAAAGTTCCTGTTGGAGGAAATATGGCATAAAGCAGGATAAAGAGAGGAGAGAGAATAATATATATAACATATATTTATATTTTATATATAATATGTAAGCTCAGCTAATGGTAGATTTTATGAACAAAATAAAACACCACAATAAGATAGAAAGTGATGGGGCAAGTTTATGCTAATTTAAATTAGATGTTCATGAATGGTCTCAGTAAAGAGGTAAGATTTAAGCTGATACGTGAATGACAACAGTCATGAAAATAGCTTGGGGTAGAGTATTTCAGACTGAAGGACAGCAAGTGCATAAGCCCCAGAGTAGAATGTGCTTGGCCTATTTTAGGAATAGGAAGAAGGAGAAAGGGAATGCTACCAGAATAAGGGTGTGAAGTATAGAACAAGAGGTACACAAGGTCATCAGGACATGGAATAGCAGAGAGAGTTCAGATCATACCTCCCTGTAGACAAGATAGATTATATAAGAAGGACCCTGAAATGTTTCAGTCAAGGTAGTGACAAGATCTTGTTTATGTTTTTAAAGAAACCCGACTCTGGGGTGATAAATGGATTTGAACATAATTGAACAAGATGGAAGTAAGGGAACCATTAGAAACTTCAGGGTTTGGTACCTGAGGTTCCCCTCACTACCATAACTCAACTGTTCACTATTGGGGGACCTTTGGTAGGCATATAAAATGTGTCTCTTCTGCTTGCTTTAACAGTGTTTGAAATTATCCCTAAAATAAGTTATTATTTTATCTCCCCCTTGTTTTCCTTGTTAACATGTTCTTCATGTTTCTGTTGTCTGGGCTAAGGCTTTCACATAGAGTCTTCTCCATGTGTGATACTAGTCTGTTACCCAACTCTCGTATTTGTTTTTCTTTCTTCTAATCAGATAATAATCTGGATGTTTCACTCATGAGGAAAATGTTGTAAATGTTGTCCCTGAAATTGTGCAATGAAAAGGGCATGGATATTAATTAAAACACATTTCAATTATACATCATATGCTTCATTTCCTACATATACCTTATGCTTTGAAGGAATTCTTCTGAGCCTCTCAAATTATTAAGATGACCCCAATTTAATAGTAGTGTTTTGAGTAAGAAGAAAGAAAGAAGCTAACTTTTATTGAGAAAAGTCTGGGGAAGAAATAGCATATTTGGTTCCTTACCAATTTGGCATGGCAAAACACTTCAAGTGAATTATACAACTTCAATGAAGAAAGTAGTCACTAGGCAATAATATTTGTTTCAGATCAGACAGAGCTTTGAACTAGACTCACCTAATCAGGTTTTCTATGAACACATTAGTTAATTACCAAACGAGTTCCCAGACTCATTTTCCATTACTCTATTACTCCACTGCCCATGAGAAAACTGGACTTGTACAAGGATCAAAATCCCTTTATGCTTATATGACTGCTGAGACCAGTCAAAATAAAGAGGAGTCATGTTTATTTTCTTTGCTCTGCTGTGCCTGGCTCCAGGATCTTAGAATCAGTGAGTCTTGCCTGCAACCAATTACTTTAATTTCTCACCAGAGATTATTGCTTCTGTTGCTAGAAGAGGGCAATGTTAAGTCACTTAGTTGCCTGGGACAGTTTCACAGGAGGAAATTTCACAGCTATAATGGAAGAGAAGAAGGCATTCTCTGTTGTTGCAGTAATGTTAAAAAATTTACATGTCTTTAAAATAAGCATTCATAAAACAGTAATTTCCATGGAGTATCAATAAAAGAATAAGTAGTACTGTATCCACACACATGTTTTGTATGCTTAAAAAAGAAAGATTATGTAGTCTTATGGTATAGCTCAAAATTTTCTTGTGGTTTATATTAACCAATAACTTTATAGCTCAATAAATAAGAATATTGATATACCATCAATGTTTCTTTCTGTGTGTACTTGTTATTTTCTGACTGAACTACAATACTAGTATAAGAGTAATACTATTGAGTTCTATTCCAAATTTTGTTAGCAGTAAGCTGTGAGAGCTTGAGCAATTCACATTATCTCTATGGGCCTCAATTTCTTCATTTGTAACATGAATATGTTACTTTAGCAAATGACCACAAAATTCCCTTGTATTCTAAAGTTTCATTTTTTTATCAGATTTTTCCATTATATACATATACTGAAAAGAATTGAAAGCAGGAACTCAAATAGTTGAACACTGAAGTTCATAGTGGTATTTTTAAAATTACGCAAAAATGGAAGCAACCCAAACGTCCATCAACAAATGAATGGATAAGCAACAAATGGTATATACACACAAGGGAATATTATTCAACTATAAATAGGAAAAAAAGTTCTGATACATGGAAAAACCTTGAGGATATCATGTTGAGTAATATAAGCTAGATATAAAATGACAAATTATATGATCTCAATGATATGAAATAATTAGAATAAATAAACTCATAGAGACACACTCTAGAATATAGGTTATCAGGGGATGGGTTAAGGATGAGGAATAAGAAGTTAAGCCTTTAAAAATTTCTGGAGTTTCTATTTGGGAAGATGGAAACGTTGTGGTAATGGATGATGGTGATGGCAGCACAAAATTGTGAAAATAATTAGCAGCACTGAATTATATATTTGAATGTAGTTAAAAGGGGATACAAACAGTGATACCTAAGTTAAACCATAGACTGTATTTAATAATAGAATTATAAAAATGTGCTTTCATCTTGTAACAAATATACAACACCAATGCAAGGTATTAATAATAGGGAGGTATATGGTAATCCTCCATTTTATGCATGAATTTTGAGTGAATCAACAACTTCTCCACTAGAAAAGCATGTTGCTACAAGTGAAGGAGGGCAAATTTTGGTTATCTCCTGCCACTTGTTACTCAACAAAGTGTTCTAGCACTGACTTCCTTCAGGGCCCATGAATGTCCATTTCTATCTCTGGTGATAGGAAGAAAAAGCAAAGCATTTCTACTTCAGGTCCAGTCATCATCACTTCCCTCCCTTCCAGGCACACATACCACCTCTGTCAAGCTTCTGCCTTCAACTGTCCTCCATATCCTGTGGTGGTCATGTAAACTTCTTTGACACAGAACAATAAAGGATTTAAACCACAGCAATAAAAGATACTAAATTTAAAATGGAACCAAGTTTGAAGAGGGTGAATAGCAAATTCACATCTATTACAATTCTTACACTATTGCCTCTCCTCAGAACAATCAACTCACCAACTCTTTGGTGCATTCAAAACTGCAAAGCAAGTTAAACCAGGCATGGCATTTCCTCAAGAAAGTTGACTCAAAATTGCTTTGATTTTACCTAAGTATTTCCTGAAAATCACTTCCAACTCTCCTCTTAACACTAGCTTATCAATTTTTGCCTTCCTCAAAGTTAATAATACGCACTACAACTGCACCTAACTGCAACTCCCACCTAGAAGGAGAAATGGCAAGCTAGTTGCTTACTAAATGTGAAAATCAGCTAAAGAATATTTGCTAAAGAGGACATAGAGAAAATTTTCTGACTTACCACAACAGCTATTAGAAACTTCTGCCTTAATAATTTAGTAGTTCACTGGTCACTTTTTTTGTTCTTGTAAATACATAACCACCTATATGGTGGCATTATTAGTTCTCTCTTTATGGCATAATTATCATGCTCATAAATTTGCTACAAATTAATCATTTGTTATCACATTGTAATTAATTAATTTTTTCAAATAAAGACAAAATATAATCACAGCAGTTTTGTTCGTATGTTTTCTTTTTTTTTTTTTCTTCCATAGCACAATGGAGGTCCCAGTAGAGTGAACTGAAAAGTATAGATTCTACTGAAGCTCTTTCTTTAAATTAGATTTTGGTCCCTTTTACCATGTTCAACTATTTTATTGTCTGACCAAAATACTCTTCTCTTTCCAGCATATCACTCATGGAAAGGTTCAGTGTGTGAAGAGGGAGGGAAATTAGGAAGATCTGTAAGAGGAAGCACAGGGTAGATGTAACTCACGCAGAAAAAGTTAGATTTAGATATTTCTCTGCCTTCAATCCTTCAGTATTCATGAACCAACTCTAAGCTAGTAAAAGAAAGGATGCTGTATTTGAGTTTACTTTTAGAGAATAAAATGAGAGTCAACACTGGGCTTTCCTATCATATGGTTATCACTTATTCAGAAAGAGGTTTCAGCTTCTGTGAGTGGATTGGTTGAATACTGGTGAGTAAAAGAAAAGAACAAAGAAGTGGTGGGCAAAAGCTTTGCCTACACCGAAGAATTTGGTGCATCAGCTACTCTGTTTATATACTAAAATTTAATCAGCCTCCAACCATCTGCCTTGCATTTATTTGATTGTATAGATTTTTTTTTTTTTAATATGGGCAGGCACTGGGAATCGAACCCGGGTCCTCGGGCTTGGCAGGCAAGCATTCTTACCTGCTGAGCTACCGTGGCCCACCTTGATTGTATAGATTTTAATGTGACATAGTTTTCACTAAATTTACATTATATGTAGGAAATCATTATTCCCCCTCACATCTGTAGTGGAAATGATGCTTTATTTTAAAGAAGTGAAAGGTGTGACGGTGGCTCAGTGACAGAATTCTCACCTGCCATGCTGGAGACCCGGGTTCAATTTCTGGTGCCTGGCCATGCACACACACACACACACACAAAGTGGAGTGTAGATGAAATAATTCATGTGTAGGGTGCATGGTTGGGAAACAGGATTACTTGGATATGAATAGATCTATCTATAAAATGGCACTGACAGTTGTTTTCATAAATTTTAATGATTTTTTCACAGTAATATGACAAATAGAATCAGCTTTCATACACACACATACACACATGAATATGAACATATCTGAAATTCAGTGTCGAGTATTGAAATATTAGGTAAGAATATTAGGAATCTATTGATATGATGTGAGCAAAAAGGGCACTTCCCTCAACCTTGGACAAGCAGCACCGATGTCTTTGGAATATGTACCTGTTCTGGTTACCTTTTGATGCCAAACAAGTCACTCCAGAACTTAGTGGATCACCACAATAACGATTTATTTTGCCCATGGATTTGCAATTTTGCCAACTCATCTTCACTCTACAAAGCAGCAGCTGAAGCCTGGAGAACTCACTCTGATGGCTGGCAAGTTTGTGATGCCTATCAGCTTACTTCTTAGCAGGGATATGGATCATCTTTTTGGGGGCTTTTCCATGAGCTAATTGGGCTTCCATATGGCATGATGGCTAGATTCTCAGAACAAGTGTCCTAAGAAAAAGGAAATGGGATTTGCGATATTTTTCTGTGACCTAAGGCTAGAAATTTGCACATCACTTCTGACGTATTCTTTGGGTCAAGTAGTCACAGAGCTCAGATTTAAGAGCAAAGAACCTAACCTTCCCAACCATCTCTTGTTGGGAGGAGTGTCAAAAGAATTTTGGGACCATGCTTCAAAACCACCACATTGCTAACAGTATCATCATTAAGCCTAAGCATCAGGCTATCTTGCTGATTGTGGTGATATTTAGTCCTTATGATCATTTATAATCATTGTCTTGCCCTTAATTATCCTCCTAGATTTGCTTGCCATTGATGATTGACATACCTTATACCCAAATATCATCTCTCCAAAGTCATGATAGGCTTGAAATTATTTTCAGTGTCACTGAAAACAGGGGCATTGGATTCTAATTAAATACAGGCAAGCTGCTTTTCTATAGAAGCCTTGAGACGGAAAGAACTGTTTTTGTTTTACCCTCTCACTGTAGCACATATTCCTTTAATGAAGTTTTTTGACATGCTCAAGTTCCAGATGAGTTACATATGAAAATCTATTCACTTTTAAAATGTAGTCTTTCATATAACTTTTCAAGCTTCAAAGTTGCTAGAGTGAGGGAGAGAAGAAGAGGATTGATAGAGACTAGTTTTAACTCCAGTTAAAAAATGACTTGATGTTTGGAAAAAATTTATTCAGAATGAACATAACAAGGTAAGAGGGTAATAGTAAAGAAATGGATAATGAAAAAAAAAAGGAACCAGGGAGACAGAGCAAGATATGATGAGAAGTTTGAATACAGCAGAAAGAATCCAAGAGAAGGAAAGAGAAGAAACTAACATTGAAAACCTTCTTTATGCCATGAATCAGTAAAGATACCTCTTTATGTATTACAGCACCTTTTTTCAGTGTAGTGAAGTGTAGTGAAGCTATTGAAGTTAATTTACTAAGTGAAGTTAATTTACTAAGGACTATTTAGATTAAGTGAGCAAGTATTAGAGTCCTAAGAGGGTATAGAAAAGAAAGCTCATAAATCTGAGGGGCTTTGTCTTTGGGAGAGAAATCTCTTCTTCAGTTTCATTTAGTAGGAAAATAATATATAGGTACTGAATAGAAGAAGTCTATTTGGCACTGATTTGAGGAGTTGCAGCCTCATCAGGTTTTTAATTAATGAGGCAAACTCTTGACCAGGAGAACCATTTGTTGACTTAAGTGCATTTAGAAATATTAAAGTCAATATGACCAAAAAGGGATGCTGAACTAAGCTAATATATGCCATAGACATTTGGAAATGACAGGGTGTCATTTATAAATATTTTTCATTCAACTAGTCTCCACTTAAACTTTTAGTATTCATGGTAAATGCTTGCCCAAGTCATTCCATGACCAATGAGAAGAAAGGAGAAAGAGAACTGGATGAAAAATAGAAATTAGTCTCAAGTTGCTTAGTTTCATCTACTTTGATGTCTAAAGGATATATATACAAAGCCATGTGTTGACAAGTTACTGCTGTGTATCTTAGTAACTACAGTGAAAGTGTTCAAAGTTGGAAAGAAGCAAACTGGTGGAGGGGTAAAATTTTGAGAAGTGTTCTAGAAAAAAGATAGTCACAGTTTGGGAAAGATGGGGATTTAAAGAAAAGAAGAAATCCTTTAATACAAGCCTGAGTGGAAAAAAGTGAAGACAGAGATTATACCTGGATGCAAGTCCTATTCCACTGTTACCTGCCTGTGTCTCTTACAGTTAATTATTTAACTTCCCTGAGTTTCAGTTTCTTCCTCTGTAAATGGTGACAATTATATATGCCTCACTTCTTTGGGGAATGATAAAGTAATGTGATATTCATAAAGCACCTAGCACATAAGAAGCGCTTATTGATTCTTATTTTCTTTTCAAAACATTTCTAGGCTATTTGACACTGGCTTTTCAATAACCAATATCCTGTTTCTAAGACTTTCACCCAGAAGCAAGACTAGTTCGAATGGGAAACATTTATTTTCTTCCTAAAATTATGCACGTTAGCTGTTTTAAATGTATGTGCGTGTGGTATAAAATTTATAGCTATCTCCCTGAGGTTTTCTTTAGCCTTATCGGAGTGCCTCAGAATTTAAAAAGCAGGTGTTATATACTTGAAACACTGTAGCAAAATATCCATTCTGTTATATCTATCTTCATTTTTATTTACATAAGGAAATGTGTAAGCAAATTTTAAAGCGGGAATAATGTGGAATTAGTTTCTGCACAATGAATCTTTGGGTAGGTTCAGACATTTGTGATGCAAAATTTCCTGGCTTTGTTTCATAAAAAATATTGTTAAAAGACTGTCATTTGGAATGCAATCTAAAAACTTGGTTTCAATAGTGGTGGAAATATACACAAATTCTGAACAGAGACATGTAAAATAGATATATGATGCTCCTCTTTTTCGCAGACCTATAATAAATGATTATTTAATAATTAAATCTATAAGTAAATCATGTGCATTCATCTTTATTTAATGTCACATTTTCCCCTTTTGGATGTCATTTCTTTTTCTGGCTCATAGCCTTTTAATTATTACTACTATTCTTAAACTTCCTTCTTCAAGTCTCTCATTTTTAAATTCTGAAAGCAGATGTACGATATTTTCCTTAATTTATTCCTTATATTTATTCACTCACACAGAGTTAATTGCTAACGGCTAAAAATGTGCCTGGAACTCTGCCAAGTGCTTTGAATACAAAGGTGAACAAAACAAATAAGTTCCCTATCTTTAGGGAGCTTAGAAATAGTGATAGAAATAGAAATTAATCAAGCAATTACAATATTATACACTGAGATAAGTGATATGAAGAACAATTGTAGGGCAGTCTAAGATTCTAGCAGAAGGAACTGATCTGGTCGGTTGTTGAGGAAGGTCTCTTAGCAGAGGTCTGAAAGAGTACTAGAAGCTCCTTAAAAGTAGAAAGGAGGAGAGACCATTCTAGGCAGAACCTTTGACTTAAAGGCATAGGAACATTTTTAAGGAACAAAATGCCCAGCATGGGGCTGGAATGGTGGTAAACAGTCAGATAATATAGGGGTGAGCTAAGGATTTGATATTTATCCAGAAAGCTAAAGAAAGACTTTTAAACAGGTAGTAAAATAAAGAGATTTGGATTTTTAAAGTCCACCATAGAAAAAAATGGAAATGAGGAAAGTAAAAGAAGATGGAGAGATATGAGAATGCAATTGAGGTGAATAAAGCGTAAGTTACTGGTGATGGAGAGGAGACAGACTAAAGAGGTGTTTGGGGAAAAAGAGTATTTTATTTACTTACTATTTATTCACACGGTTTCCCTTCATCCACATAGCCCACCGCCTATCACCTTCCCACTACAAGCTATCCATGTTGTTTAATGTGTATGCTTTTGCTCTTCTCTTTTCTCGAAACATATAAAATATTGCTCTGTAAGCATATATTCTTTGCTTTTCACTCTTCAATTTTTTAATTACGTTTTTGTTAGAGAAATTGTAGGCATATAGAAATATCATACATAGTATATATAAAATACTGAGTTCCCATATTACTACCTTATTGTTAATAGCTTGCCTCAGTGTGGTACATTTGTTATATTTCATGAAAGGCCACTTAAATAATTGTACAATTAACCATAGTCCATTATTTATAATAGGATTTATTCTTTGTATTGTACAGTCCTGAGTTTTTCTTTTAACTTTTATTCTAGAACATATGTATGACTTAAAATTTCCCCTTTAAACCATATCCACCTATATAATTCAGTATTGTTAATTACATTAATAATGTTGTGCTGCCATCACCACCATCCATTACTAAAACTTTACAATCAGCCTCAACAGAAATTCTGTACAATCGAAGCATTAATTCCTCATTCCCTGTTCCCTACCCAGCCCTTGGAACCTATATTCTAGATTCTGACTCTGTGATTTTGCATTTTCCAACTGTTTTATAACTGTGAGATTACACAATATTTGTCCTTTTGTAACTGTATAAAAATAGATTCTCAATTTATATAAATAGTATTGTGTTTTGGACTTCATTTATTTTAAGATCCAATTTTATTACCATATATTTTGAATCCAGTATTTTTCTTGCTGCATAATTCTTAATGGCAAAGGTCATGTATATAGCCTTCTGATTTCCATCACCCCAAATAATGTTGCCGAGAATGTCCACGTAGGTATCCAGTTGTGGGCCTAAAGGCTATATAGTTGGGAGTAGAATTGCAGTATATAAAGTAAGTTTATACCCTATGTGAATACTTTTATAAAATAATGTCTAATTTCTCTCAAGTATGGTGTCCTTATTCCTTATCCCTAACAATAATATATATGCACTCCTATAATACATTTCTTTGACAACACTTGATACTTTTCAGCTTTCTTACTTTTGGCAGTCTGTAAGTATAAAACAATGTTCTCATTGTCCTTTCAACTTGCCATTCTATGATCAGAGGATTTCTTTATACATATTTTTTTTTTGTATTTTCTCTTCCAAAAATTGCCTATTCTTATTTTTGACCCATTTTTTTCTTTTAAGATTGATATCTTTTTCTTATTGATTTACAGATGTTGCTACTATAGCTTGGATATTAATCTCTTGATGGTCTAATTGAGTCACCTACCAACTGTATTAATAGTAACATCATTGAACAAACTCATCCTTTTATGTCAAAAATTCATCAGTATTTTTGAAGGAAGTTTAGAGAAACACCAATGCTGTATTTTGCTGCTAGATTAAGCCATGGGAGGGCTCAAGTGGTCATGTAAAATGAGATGGAGTACTGAAGAAAAAAGAAATGGGATTTTGAATCTCATTTTTTTGGTGCTATATTGAATTATGTACTCCAATTTAGACATGTTCTTAATCTTAATCTACACTCTTGTGGGTGTGCAACATTGTTCTGGAGGTGCTTCCCTATGTTTTCTTCTTGGGGTTGATAATTTTGGTCTTATATTTAGGTCTTTGATTTATTTAAGTTAATTTTTTATATGGTGTGAGGTAGAGTTCAGTTTCATTCCTTTGCAAATGGAGACCCAATTTTCCTTCCGCCATTTGTTGAAGAAACTACTTTTTCACGATTGCGTGGTCTTTGCCCCTTAGCAAACAGCAGGTGGCCATAAAGGTAAGGCTTCATTTCTGAACTCTCAATTCAATTCCATTGGTCTACATATCTGTCCTTAGTCCAGCACCATGCTGTTTTGATAACTGTGGCATTGTAATAAGTATTAAGAGCCAAAAATGTGCTTCCTCCAATGTCTTTTTAAAGATGGCTTTGGCTATTTAGGGCCCCTTACTCTACAATATAAATTTGATTATTGACTTTTTCAAATGGTTTTTAGATGGTTGTTAGAATTCTGACTGGGTAGAATTGACATCTTAACAATATTTAGTTTTCCAATCCAATCTATGAATGGAATAGAACATCTTTTTCCATTTAATTAGGTCTTAGATTTCTTTCAGCAATTTTTTGTAGTTTTCAGTGTACAAGTGCTTTACATTCTTGGTGAGATTTATTTCAAAATATTTGATTCTTATAGTTGCTATTGTAAATGGAATTTGTTCTGGATTTATTTTTCTGATTGTTCATTACTGCACACAGCAACACTTTATATATTTGGTGTTGATCATGTACCTGCCATTTTGCTGAAATCATTTATCAGTTCTTGAAGTATTATTGCAGATATTTTAGGATTTTCTAAATATAGGAACATTCCATCTGCAAATATGGAAAGTTTTACTTCTTCATTGCTATTTGATTGCATTTTATTTTTTTTCTTGCCTAACTGATACGGCTAGAACTTCAAGAAAAATGTTGAATAACAGTAGAGGCAGTGATATCCTTGTTTTGTTCCTCATCTTAGAGGGAAAGTTTTCAGTCTTTCACCATTGAGTATGATGTTAGCTGAGGGTTTTTCATATATGACTTGTATCACGTTGATACAGTTTCCTACTTTTCCTAGTTTTCTAAGTGTTTTTATTAAGAAGGGTACTGGATTTTGTCAAATGCATTTTCTGCATCATTTGAGAGGATCATGTGTTTTCTTTCATTTATTAATGTGGCATAGAATATTAATTGTTTTTCTTATGTTGAACCAACCTTGCATACCTGGGATAAGTCCTGGTTGATCACAGCATATAATTCTTTTGTTTTGTTGTATTCAGTGTGCTAGTATTTTGTTGAGGATTTTTGCATTTATCTTTATCTGGCTTTGGTGTAAGGGTGATATTGCCTCATAGAATGAAATAGAGGGTGTTTAATTCATAGAATGAAATAGGAAGTGTTCTCTCTACTTAAATTTTTTGAAAGGGTTTGACCAGGATTGGTATTAACTCTCCTTAGAATATTTGTTAAAACTCTCCCGTGGGGTGGGCCACGGTGGCTCAGTAGGCAAGAATGCTTGCCTGCCATGCCCGAGGACTCGGGTTTGATTCCCAGTGCCTGCCCATGTAAAAAAAAACAACAACAAAAAAACAAAAACAAAAAAAACTCTCCTGTGAAGTCATCTGGTCCTGGGCTTTCCTTTGTTGGGAAGTTTTATATTATTGATTCAATCTCTTTTCTAGTTATTGGTGCTGAAATCATCTATTTCTTCTTGTGTCAGTGTAGGTAGTTTGTGTGTTTCTGGGAATTTGTCCAAAGATTATCTGATTTATTGGCATTCAGTTTTTTGTAGTAATCTCTTAAATTTCTTTTTATTTTAGTAAGGTCATTAGTTATGTCCTCCTTTTATTTCTTATTTTAGCTATTTGTGCCTTCTCTTTTTTTTCTTTGTCAATCTAACTAAAGACTTGCCAAGTTTATTGATGTTTTCAAAGAATCAAATTTTTGGTTTTGTTGATCCTGTTGTTTTTAATCTGATTCATTTATTTCCATTCTAATCTTTGTTATTTCCTTTTTTCTGCTAGTTTTGGTTTTGGTTTGCTCTTATTTTTATAGTTTTTCCCATTTTAAGTTAGGCCTGTGATTTGAAATCTTTCTCCTTTTTCAATGTCAGCATTTAGAGCTATGAATATTGACTTTGCTGCATCCCATCAGTTTTAGTACATGTATCTTCATTTTCATTCCCCTAAAGATAGTTCCTAATTTCCATTGTAATTTCTTCTTTAGCTCACTGATTGTTTAAGAGTACATTATTGAATTTCCACATATTTGAGAACTTTACATTTCTCCCCTTGTTACTGATTTCTAGCTGAATTCTGTTGTAGTTGGAGAAGATACATTGCATGATTTCAGTATTTTAAAATTTATTGAAACATTTTGTCAACTAAAAAATGATCTGTGCTGGAAAATGATCCATCTTCTTGATGCCTTCAAAAAAATGAATGCGTAGTCTGTTGTTGTTGGGTAAGGTGTTCTACATGTGTCTTTTAGGCCCAGTTGGTCCTCTATTTCCTTCTTAATCTTCTGTCTGGACATCTTATCCATTACTGAAAACAATATATTAAATTCTAGCAATTGTTTACTTTCAGCACTTTAAATATTCCAACCTGATGAGATATCAGTACTTAATCTAATTGAGACTCCTTTGTACATAAGACATTGCTTTTCTCTCACAGCTTTTGGAACTGTCTTCTTGTACTTTGCATTTATCAGTTTGATCAGTATGTGGCAGTACATATTTTTCATCAAGTTGACCCTGTTTGGTGTTCTCCAGGATTCTTGGCTGTGCATATTCACATCTTTTTCTAAGTTTGGAAAGTTTTCTCTAATTTTTTCTTTGAATATTTCTCCTTCCCCTTTCTATCTTTCTTCTTCTTCTGGGACTCCCATAATGAATACATTGGTATAATTGATGGTGTTCCTCAGGCCTTTTCCTCTAGCTTTTTAAAATTCATTTTTCTTTCTGCTCCTCAGCCTGAGTCATTTCAATTGTCTTGGCCCCAAGTTTGCTGATTCTATTTTCTGCCTGTTCCAATCTGCTATTGAAACCCTCCTGGTAATTTTTCATTTCAGTTATTGTGGTTATCAACTACAATAGTTCTGTTTGATTCCTTTTTAAAATTTCTGCCTCTTCATTCAGATTTTCTTAATGCTTATTCATAGTTTTCAAGTTATTCTATAGTTATTTCTTTGTGGTTTTAAAGGGTGATTTTGTAAAAGGCACCCTTTAAACACCAGTCATCTGGTGTTTCCACAGACTGCTCCTTTTCATTGTTGTTTCCAGGATTTTTTTTTTCCTTTGAATAGGCCATAATTTCCTATTTCTTTGTCCTGTAATCTTTTATTGCATACTGTACATTTTAATATCTGAAAATTTTAGCCTTGAGATTTATTCCCTTAGACTTCTGTTTTTTAAGATTGTATCGAGCTGGTGATAAGACAGAGATTTTCTTGAGTGCCAGGAGCTAATGAAACCAAGCAATCCTATGCAAAAATATCTTTCATTATCTTTGCACATAGGCTTTGCCTTGGCTGATGCTCTCTGTCAGACCCCAGCCCTTCTGTCAGGAAATTCATCCCAGGATGAATGCAAAATACAGGGTCCTCCCTGTCTTTCCTGGGCCTGTGTTTTTCCTGGGTTTGTGCTCGCTAGTGGCCTTGGTAGCTCCCCCAGTTTACAGGTGTTTGAATGCTGCTAAAGCAAAAGACCTAAATACTTTTATGAACTATTAAATTCTACACATGGATAAATTCACACAAGCACAGGTGATGACAACTCATTATAATCGTCTTTTACAGGTGATGACAATTCATTATAATCTACTTTTATAGTTGATGCAGGCATATTTCTTTTCAAATCTGTCATAAGATGCATCCTGATAGCAAAAATAACATAATAGAGAAAAATGTGTTCTTCAATAGAAGAAATTTGGTTTTACAGCTGCCAAAACACATTATTTCTTAGTCTTTTTATAAAGTCAATCAATCATAGTAGCATGTCCTTAGAATAAAAAGATTCAGTAGGATTTATCTTTTATGACATTTTTATTGGTCTTGATTGCCTTTCCCTATTGCCTTTCCCCATCTATAAACTTTTTATTTTTAAGTTTACATTGTCCGTTTTTCCAGAAAGTCCTTCAAACATCTTTTAAAAGTTAGAATATGATCCAACATTTGATCAGATACTATTCAATGTTTTTATTGCGAAAACATGATTACTGTCTATACTTACTCTAAACCAGAGATGACAAATGGATTTCATCTTGAATGGAAATTCTAACTAAATAGTAAGAATATCAAAAGCTATTTTGAAAAGATTATCAAAGCACATGGAGGGTGCATGGTTCAGTGTTAGAATGCTCAACTTCCATGCGGGAGACCTGGGTTCAATTCCTGGACCATGCACCCTCCCCTCTCCCAAAAAAGTACATACAAGCTACTCATTCTGAAAATGTACCAAGATCATTTAGTAAGGTCAGTCATACATGTGAAGGAGAAATAGTAACAGTCAATTTTGTTGGATATTGCATACTTTAAATGGGCACAATGCTGCAAATTCAGCAAAGTTGATAGTTGATTAATTGAATATTTACTGGAAATATCATGGGTGCAAAGCTCAAAAAGGTTTCTGATTTTATTTGTAACTACTCTATTTAAAGGAATTATTCTGTATGAATAGTTCATGGAACTCCTCTCTTCTTGAGCTCATTCTTGTCTCATTCATCTTCTTCTTTTTTTTGTTTTCCTAATGGGCAGGCACCCGAACCCAGGTCTCTGGCATGGCAAGCAAGAACTCTGCCTGCTGAGCCGCTGTGGCCCATCCTGTTCCATTCATCTTTATATTCCACATAGACTTGCCCATATGACTAACAGTAAATGCTTACTAAATGATTCTTTACTGAATTTCATTACTTTGACTTTCAAATATCAATAACTAGTCCTTCTGAATGGTTTATGTTTTAGTGTTTTACAACATGCCTTGTGTTTCTTTAAAGAATATATATGAAGATTTAGATGTGGAGAAAACATATTTTCATTGATGTAAGTGGGAATAAATGGTGAGCATCTCTTTTAAAAAATATCCTTTGAGTAACTATTAGGATCTGCCTAACCTATTGGGGAAAATAATCTACAAATAGAAACCTTTAAAAGGTAGTTTAACACCCTTAAAATAGATTTTTGAGCTAGTGGCAACCTTAAATGTTAATGACAACCTTACTAAAAACATCTTTGAACCAAATAACTGTAAGATAAAACCTTAGGGCAATAGTGATTACTGGATATTTTTCACTTTGATTTCTATTCTCTTCGACACAGCAATCACCAAATAGTCTCAGAATATGAGTAAGAGAGACAATAGGTTGTCAATATCCTGGATAACCCAATTTCGTTCAACTATGTTCAGGAAACTTGAGTACCAAAAGGAAATATGCAATGGAAAACAGAATCTGCAATCCAAATGTACCTAATTTAAAAGAAAACAAGTGTATACAACAACAAGTTAGTATAATTATAAAAAAGGTTTTAGAGAAGGGCTATAAAATGTGGAGTTTAGTTTCCCCAATTTTTCTCTGGTATTTGGCAATCAATTCTTTACTGTAAATAAAAAAAGAGTATCAGGGAACCTACTATTTCTTCAAGATCTTATCTATTGCCAGGGAGAGTCTGTTTGAGAGTATTTTTCCCTCTATGTCTTTTCTGGCTTTAAAGAAGTATTTCACATGATTTTTGTTTCGCCTCCTTTCTCAGCATATCAATTACACTTTTTTAAAAGATTTTTTAGTGGCTGCCCTAGAATTTGCTATATATATTTTTAACCAATCTAAGTTCACCTTCGGATAACACTGTACCTCTTCAAACATAATGCAGATATTCTATAACAACCATCCCCAATTCCATGCACCCAAACATTGCTGTCATTCATTTCACTTATTCACCAGATATAATCCCCCAATATATTATTATTTTTTACTTTAAACAGTTAACTTTTAAATTAATGAAAATAAGAGAATAAAAGATTTTCTTTTACTTTCTCTGACTCCTTTTCTTTCTTTACGTAGATCTCCATTTCTGACCTATATTATTTTTCTGAAGGACCACTTTTAACATTTCTCAAAACTTTAGGTGACATATACCTATTGAAGAGTAAGTGGGCATGAGTACAATTTTTAATAATGCAGCAACAGAATACATAGGATGTTTATTTTTGCAGATGGCTAATACCATGATGACAGTCAGAGTAAATCCTCTGTGTTTCCTTCCCTAACAACTATTGAGTTATATATTCCTCATCTTGTGTCACTACAAAAGGTTCGTAATTATTCTTCACCACACCCCCCCCCCCCCCCAAATAGCTTTTCTGAGGAAGGAGAATAGTCTGTTGCTCTCTAATGAATCCCCAACTCAATATTCAGCCAATTATCAACAATTTACTTGCTTAAGATTGTGCAATAATTTTAACCATTACAGTCATCATAAAATCAGCAAATATTAGCTAAGCATATACTGTGCTAAGCTGTATGTGTTCATTGAAGAATACAAGTATTTCTATTGAAAACCAAGCTAAAGTTGTTTTTGGTTAAATTTTACAACATAGCTATATGTCATTGAGATATTTTTAGTGAATGGTGTCCAGTTACCACATATTTTAAATACTTCTTTTTTTACAGTTTTCAATTGCCACTATGGATTTTTAGGTAGGTTATAATTCTCTGGCAGAGGAAGAAAAGGTTTGAGGCCAAGATACACGTTCAAACAGTTTCCCTCTCAAGCTAAATATTGGGCTAAATAAATAATAACCCAAGAGATTTCTTCTGTGATTTTTTTTCTAACTATAAATATATCAAAAATAAATGTTTTAATCTATTGATCTGTTTTGGTTTGCTAATGATGCCAGAATGCAACTTACCAGAAATGGATTGGCCTTTACAAAGGGGATTTATTAGCTTACAAATTTATAGTACTAAGGCCTTGAAAATGTTCAAACTAAGGCATCAACAAGAAAATATCTTCTTGGAGGAAAGGCAGATTCTGGGTTCCTCTGTCACATGGGAAGGCACATGTAATATCTGCTGGCCCTTTGCTCCTGGGTTTCATTGCTTTCAGCTTCTGATTCTGGTGGCTTGCTTTCTCAGCTCTCCGAATGTCTGTGACTAGGTACCTGGTCTCTTTCGGCTCTGAGCTCTTTCTCTCTCTGTGAGCTGCTTTAAAGATAGTACTAAGGCCTTGAAAATGTTCAAACTAAGGCATCAACAAGAAAATATCTTCTTGGAGGAAAGGCAGATTCTGGGTTCCTCTGTCACATGGGAAGGCACATGTAATATCTGCTGGCCCTTTGCTCCTGGGTTTCATTGCTTTCAGCTTCTGATTCTGGTGGCTTGCTTTCTCAGCTCTCCGAATGTCTGTGACTAGGTACCTGGTCTCTTTCGGCTCTGAGCTCTTTCTCTCTCTGTGAGCTGCTTTAAAGACCCTAGTAAGCTGTTAAACCCACCTTGAATAGACAAAACTCCATGGAAGTAATCTAATTAAAAATTCTCACCCACAACTGGGTGGGTCACCTCTACCTAACTATCTAATCAAAGGACCACAGCCTACAATAGGTCTTGCCCATTAGACTGGATTAAGATAAAAAGAACATGGCTTTTCTGTGGTACATAACAGTTTCAAACAGTACATGATCCATTTCTTAGAATAGAAGTGTTTTTTTTTATTAATTAAAAAAAATTAACAAAACATTTAGAAATCATTCCATTCTACATGTACAATCAGTAATTCTTATTATCATCACATAGTTGCATATTCATCATTTCTTGTACATTTGCATCGATTTAGAAAAAGAAATAAAAAGACAACAGAATAAGAATTAAAACGATAATAGAGAGAAACAAAAAACCTATACCTCACATGCAGCTTCATTCAATGTTTTAACATAATTGCATTACAATTAGGTAGTATTGTGCTGTCCATTTCTGAGTTTTTATATCCAGACCTGTTGCACAGTCTGTATCCCTTCAGCTCCAATTACCCCTTCTCTTTTTTTTTTTAATTAACAGAAAAAATGAAATTAACCCAACATTTAGAAATCATACCATTCTACATATGCAATCAGTAATTCTTAACATCATCACATAGATGCATGATCATCGTTTCTTAGTACATTTGCATCGGTTTAGAAGAACTAGCAACACAACCGAAAAAGATACAGAATGTTAATATAGAGAAAAAAATAAAAGTAATAATAGTAAAAACAAAACAAAACAAAAACCTATAGCTCAGATGCAGCTTCATTCAGTGTTTTAACATGATTACTTTACAATTAGGTATTATTGTGCTGTCCATTTTTGAGTTTTTGTATCTAGTCCTGTTGCACAGTCTGTATCCCTTCAGCTCCAATTGCCCATCATCTTACCCTGTTTCTACCTCCTGCTGGACTCTGTTCCCAATGACATATTCCAAATTTATTCTCGAATGTCCGTTCACATCAGTGGGACCATACAGTATTTGTCCTTTAGTTTTTGGCTAGACTCACTCAGCATAATGTTCTCTAGGTCCATCCATGTTATTACATGCTTCATAAGTTTATCCTGTCTTAAAGCTGCATAATATTCCACCGTATGTATATACCACAGTTTGTTTAGCCACTCTTCTGTTGATGGAGATTTTGGCTGTTTCCATCTCTTTGCAATTGTAAATAACGCTGCTATAAACATTGGTGTGCAAATGTCCGTTTGTGTCTTTGCCCTTAAGTCCTCTGAGTAGATACCTAGCAATGGTATTGCTGGATCATATGGCAATTCTATATTCAGCTTTTTGAGGAACCGCCAAACTGCCTTCCACAGTGGTTGCACCATTTGTCATTCCCACTAGAAGTGTTTTTTTATATATAAAATATTTTATTTCATTTCAGTTTAAAATGGAAGCAAATTTTAGAAATGGGGAAGATAAAGTAAATTCATGAATTGAATTATTCATGGAGTCATTTATTAAGCATCTATTGCATTCTAAGCACTACAATAAACAGAGGAAATAAAATAAGAACTTAGCATAAACTCTCCATGCCCTCAAGGGGCTTAAAATAAAATGGGAAAAATTAATTTAAAAAACAATCATATAAAAATTTATAAGATTTTACACTGTAATGAAAGATGTGAAGAAAAAGTACATGGTGATATTATAACTCTTAAAAGGGAGATTTACCCTAAGTTAAAACAGCAGGGGCGGCTGCCCCTTACACCTGGCATTTAAGTTGAAATGCTACTATTCAGGTGCCTTTTGAGGTGGACATATACAACATTCAATTGGATGTATGTGATTTGAGCTCAGAGGAGGAAACTAGGATAGAGATTAAATATTTGGATATGATGCTAAAACTGATGGTAATTAAAATCACGGAAAGAAATTAGATCCCAAAGGGAGGAGGTATAGAGTGAAAGCAGAAGAGGAGTAAGGAAGGGGCACTGAAGAATTCCAAAAGCTGCGATGAGGAGAATGAGTCAATATCCAGAAAGGATACCAAATGAGTAACACAAAATCTGGAGCATGTGAAGTAAATGGAAAGAGTCTTCAAAGGAAGAGAGTGGGTTCAAGTGTTGGAGTGTTGCTGCAAAGTCAAGCAAAATGTAGGACATATCTGTCAGTGGGAGCTTTTCTTATTTGATTTTTATTGAAACATCTTTACACGCAGTCCATCCAAAGTATAAAATCAGTGATTCACAGTATAATCACATAGTTGTGTATTCATTTCTATGATCAATTTTAGAACACTTGGATCACTACAGAGAAAGAAATACAAAGAAAAAAAGAAAAACTAATACATCCCATACCCCTTAAACTTCCCTCTCATTGACCACTAATATTTCAATCTACCTAATTTTTTCCTTATTTATTTATTTACTTATTGTCCTTATTTTTTACTCATTTGTCCATAGCCTGGGTAAAGAGTACATCAGCCACAAGGTTTTCACAATCACACGAGCACATTGTAAAAGCTATATAGTTATATAATTGTCTTCAAGAATCAAGACTACTGGAATACAATTCAACAGTTTCAGGCTAGAGTTTCCCTCTAGCCACTCTAATATACCATAAACTAAAAAAGGATATATATATATATATATATATATATATATATATATATATATATATATATATGATGCATAAAAATAAACTCCAGGATAATATCTCAACTCTACTTGAAATCTCTCAGTCACTGAAACTTTAATTTGTCTCATTTTTCTCTTCCTCATTTGGTCAAGAAGGCTTTCTCAATTCCAAGATGCCATGTCCCAGCTCATCCCTAGGAGTTATGTCCCACATTGCAAGGGAGATTTACACCTCTGAGAGCCATGTCCCACAAAGGGGGGAGTGCAGTGAGTTCACCTGCCAGGATAGCTTAGAGAGAGAGGCCACATCTGAGCAAAAAAAGAGGTTCTCTGGGAGTGACTCAGACATAATTATGAGTAGACTGAGTTTCTCCTCTGAAGGATGTTTCATAGGTGCAAGCCCCAAGATCAAGGGCTCAGCTCATTGAATTAGTTGCCCCCACTACTTGCAAGAATATCAGGAATTCTCCAGTTGGGGAAGTTGAACATTTCCCCTTTTCTTCCCATGGGGAGAAAGCCCCTCCAGGGGGCTTTGTAAATACTTTTCATTCTCTGTCTAAATTACTCTAGGCTGTATTGAGGCATCACACGAATCTGTACAAACCAACAAGATCTCATCCCTATTCCAGATTCCATATAATTACAGTGTTTGAATAAACTGGCCATATAAATTAAATTAGTTAATGTGCTACCCAAAATGTAAATTTTGCATCAAATAAACATCTCTCCCTTTGATCTCACACAGAAGTTGATGATTTAAAATATGAACCATATCATCCTTTACCCTGAATTGTTATTTACCTTAGTCCTACCCAGATCAGCTTCATTCATATCTCTAGGGGAAGTGTGATCTGTCAATAACAAGACATTTAGTGGTGGGGTGGTAAGAGCAAAAACAAAGGGAAATTGACTAACATACTAGTGAATGCCTTCTAGTTCTCACAAAAAGGTTTACTGAGTCTTTTTGCAATCTTTTCCAGACACAGATAAAAATACAATATGAAGATGTTTCTGAACCCTGCCCTGATCAACGCAGTAGAGCAAGAAACTTCAGAGATCCATCCACCAACAAAAGGTTTGAACAACCATCAAGAACTGGCAAAAATATCTTTCCCAAAGCTCCAGAAATCATTTAAAAGATTACAGTAACTGTACAACCATGAAATCAATAAAACAACTTAGAAGTGGTAAGTTCTCATGGCATTGTTCTCAAGGCTGGCCCCTTCTCCATCCCCTCGCTGACTTGGCAAAAATTTGAGACTTGTAACATATAAACATATAATTTGTTACATGAACTAAATAAAGATGGGGAGATAAAGGGTTATAGGAGCATAGGTTCTGTATATAATTGAAGTTAATTTGGTACCACACAAATGGGATTATTATAGATTTAAGATGTTGAATATGAATCCCACGGTAATTATAAAGAAAATATCAGAGAATATGAAAACTCTCAGAGATAGGAATTTGAGTAAGTTTGCAAGAGGTGGATAGCAGGGGGCATGGAGAGTTAATGTATAATGGATATAGGGTTTCTTTTGGGGGAGATGGGAAATTTTAGTAATGGATGGCAAAGCAGGTACTATAACATTGTAAATGTGATTAATCCACTGAATGATATACTTGGGAATGTTTGAGACTGGAAAGTCTGTGTTGTATATAGATTCCCACAACTAAAATATAAGAGAGAGAAAGTGACTACAGAGACAATGACGATTTGTGGAAAAATGTTAGAATAGGAAGTTCCAGGAATCAGTTGTTCCAATGGAGCAACTATTAAACAAGCAGGAACTGTCTCAAACTATTCCAAAACTCTGGAGTTCAGTAGGGCACTAGGCCGTATCCAGGGAAAAGCAGGAAGAAGAGGCTGATAAATTATGGTGAATACCAGTGAATTGTTCTCTCTGTACAGTGATTATCATCACCCATACACTCATGATATCAGCAATGGGGTCTGATTCATGACACAGTTTGCTGGTGCCAGATGGGAACATAAAAATGCAGTTCCCCCAAACCTAGGGAAGAAGGATACAACCCGTTTGCTGATGACTGGTTTGCATTAGCCACTCTATCTTGCTGGAGGCCTGGCTCTGAGGGTGGCCATTTTTCCCACCCACCCTGGAAAATGTTGGCAGAGAAAATTTAAAGACAGCAAGCTTCCTCAGAACTGCAGAGGACAGATAAAACAGCGTTTGCTGTGCAGGTGCAAATTCAGGAAAGTGCAACTTTGGGGAGATGTGGAAGAAGCGCCCAATGCCCTAACTGGGCCCCCCTTCATCTTTTTCCCAAGGTAGGCAGGAGCTAGCCAGGGCTACCTTTATGGGTCCCTGGTCTTTTTACAGCTATGAAAGACTGATTTAGAAAACTCCTTTCCAACATACTGGAAAGCTGAAAACTCCTCTCCAGCATGCTCCCTACTGCCAGAATTTGTCCTCCAAGTAGAAGCAGCTTGACAAAATGAAACCAGTGTAAGAAAGAATTAGGGCAGGTGCTTACCTGCTTTAAGTCATGCATTGGGACACCCAGGAGAGGGAGAAGTCCTGTTTCCAGGGATGTAGAGGGGCATCAAACACCTGTAAACAAGGAAACTACTGAGGCCACTATCAAGCCCAAATCCAGGAAAGATACAGGCCCAGAAAAGACCCGAGGACCCTGCACTATGTATCCACCTTGGACTGAACCCAGTGAGCTTAGTGAACGGAACTCTGACAGGCAGCTCCAGTCAATGCCAAGCCTATTTGCAAAGACACTGAAAGATGTTTCATGCATAGGATGCTTGGTTTCACTAGCTTCTGACACTCAAGAAAAGCTCTGTCATATCACAAGCTGAACGCAAACAGAACAGAAATCTCAGAGAATAAATCCCAGGGCTGAAATTTTAAAATATTAAAATGTGTACTATGGACCAAAAGAGTATCAGACAAAGAAAGAAATAGGAAGTGACGGCCCATTCAAAGGAAAAAAAAAATCCAGAAAACATCAATGAAGAAAAAGAAACTGTAGAAATGCTGGACAAAAACTTTTACAAAATGATGTTTTAACAAATACACAAAAAGGGGTGGTGCGATGATGTTTCAGTGACAGAATGCTCGCCTGGCATGCCAGAGACCTGGGTTTGATTCCTGGTGCCTGCCCATGTAAAAAACAAAACAAAACAAAAACTACAGGATAACAGAGAAATAATGAATGAGCAATAAGAGAATCTCAATGAAGAGATAGAAATTTAAAAAAGGAACCAAACAGAAGTATTAAAGTATTAAAGTCAAACACCACAATAACTGAAATTAAAAATTCCCAAGAGTGTTACAAGGGTAAATTGGAGCTGGCAGAAGAAAGTACTAGCAGACACAAAGACAAGATAATTGAAATGAGTCAGGGTAAGAGGAGAAAGAAAAAAAGAATTATAAAAATTGAAAATAGCCTAAGAGAACTGTGGGACACCT
The DNA here is from genome assembly GCF_023851605.1 of Tamandua tetradactyla. NCBI lineage: Eukaryota > Metazoa > Chordata > Mammalia > Pilosa > Myrmecophagidae > Tamandua > Tamandua tetradactyla. The sequence goes on from NC_135336.1 coordinate 48,967,636, forward strand.
GCAGGCATAGCAAAATATACATTATAGGAATTCCAGAAGGAGAAAAAGAGAGAAAGGGGTAAAAGGAATAGTCAAAGAAATGATGACAGAAAACTCAAACCTAGCAAAAAACATTAATATGCACACCCAAGAATCCCAGAGAACACCAAAGAGGATAAAAGGGAAAAAAATATGTCCAGGTGCTGTTGACTTTCCAGTTTCTAACTTTCTCTCCATGAGTCTGAATTTCATTCTGCTTATAGAAGACTGCACTAATAGAATTAAGACCCATCCTCATTAAAAGCTCCTATTTACAATGGTTACACACCCTACAGGGGTGGATTAAGTTTAAGATGTTTTGCTGGATTTCAGGGCTCCAAACCACCACAGATATTAACCCACATATCCAAGAAGTTCAACAAACCCCACAGGATAAATGCAAAGTAAACCACACTTAAGGAAATCAAATCAAAGTCAAAATGAACACCAAGGATTAAGTGGAATTCTCAAAAACAGAAAAAAAGACACAAATCATATGTACAAGGAAATAATAATTCCCAGCACATAGGAATAGAAGGAAACTTCTGCAATCTGATAAGGAGTATCTATAAAAGAATCTACAGCTCACAATAGACTTAATGGTGAAATATACCACAATTTTCCCACATTAATGTTAATAATTTAAGGATGTCCACTCACACCATTTCTATTAAGCATTATACTGGCAGTCCTTGCCAATGTAATATGGCATGAAAAAAATTGCTTAAAAATGAAAATATAGAAATAAAACTATCTATTTGGGAATAACATTTTCTTCTATAGAATATGTCAAGCAATCTCCAAAACATTATTAGAACTAGTAAGTTATTTTAGTAAGTTTGCAAGTTAAAGCTCTTTATGTGAAAATCATTTATATTTCTATATACTAGCAATAAACAACTAAGGAATCAAACTTTTAAAAATATCATCCAATATAGCCCTTAAGAATGAAAATGACTCAGGAAAAATATGACAAAAGACATGTAAGACCTCTACATTAAAAATTACAAAATATTACAGCAAGAAATTTTCAACTGTGACTTAAATAATTTAAAGATACACCATGTCCATGGATTGGAATACTCAATGTTGTTGAGATGTCCATTTTCCCAAATTAAAATATATATTTAATGTAATTCCAATCAAAATCTCAGAAGGAGTTCAACTTCTGCTTAAGATGTAGCAAGTTATAAATGATTATTGTTCCCACTCTAACAATAAGAAAAAGTTAATCTATAAAATCATAACTTTTATTAAACCTATCACTGAGCTGAGCTTACAAGACAACTATGTCTATTGATTTCTAAAGATTTCTAAACTGTGTGAACTGATTTCCAAATACTGATGGGACATGCAAACTATTTCAACTTGTGCAGAGCCTAAAAGGAAGACATCACTGGCCACCACAAAAATAGGTAAAAAGAAAGCAGGTAAAATTTTAACAAATTTAAATTAAAGTCTAGCCTAGCACAAAAATTTAGTCTTAAAGTTTATGGGAGCAACAAACATAACAACAGTCACATACTTACAAACTCTATTCATGGGCCTCCACCAGGGTGCTTACAAGATTATTTTAGATGTTTGCAGAACAAACATCTGGAGAGAGCCCTCCTTGCTTGCATGCAGGTAACGACTGACTACTGCTAGGGAAGGCATGAAACCCCCTATCTTTGAATCTTTCTCTCATATGAAGCAAGTACTTTAAGATGCTAGAGAAAGGGCAGAAAATTCTCCTGTTCTCATTGCCCAGGAAAAGATACTCTACTTGTGAGGAAAGAGTAGAAGCAAATTTTATATCCTGCTGTGGAAGGGATAGAAAACCTTCCCACTTCCAGGATACAGACACAAATCCACTGCTTCTGGAGGAGTACATATTTCTGACAAAGGACTTTTATGCAGAATATATAGAGAGCTCCAAATCTTAAAAAAAAATAAAAAAGACAAATAACATTATAAAAATGGGCAAGAGTCTTGAACAGGTACCTCAGAAAGGAAAATATTAAAGGAGTAGGGCAAGGAGTACATGAAAACTGCTCAATGTCATGAGCATTGGGAAATACTGATTAAAAACACAATGAAATATTTTACACCTACTCTAGGGTTAAAATCAGGAAAACTGAGAATATTAAATGTTAGCAAGGATATGAAGCAACTGGGAGGGTAAACTGTGGAAATGTAGGTTGCCTTGCAACCTCAGCTCTACAATAACTCTGTCATCTTTTTTCTCCCTTTTCAAGCAAGATTACAAAATTCAGAATTTCAGTTATTTTCTTGACAAAACAATGAAATATTTTGGGGTTTTGTTTGTCATAAAACTCCAAGTCTACATTAACTCAATAATCTTTCTTGGAAGGTGGTCCCATTATAAAATTGTTTCTTTGTTCAACATGTTTTCCCACTTTCTCTAAAGATTATTTCAAACTTTCTTTTCTATCCTCAAACTGCAACTTTTCTATCAACCTCATCCGATGGCAATTAATGTTTAGCTGATGAGAAAAAAAAAGATTATATGTAGATAAGAAAATAAAGGATACAATGAACTGGAAAACCCAAAAGATATAAGAATATAAAAGAACAAGCAAAGTAGAAAGATTAGACATTGTAATGGGAATGAGGAACTTGAATTAGTGACTTTTAGAGTTGGAATAATTTGTGTGGTGGCATGTGCCATGATATGACATATGGAGAAATTTGTTGATTAGAGAGGAAAAAGAGGCACTGAGATCTCTGGGGCTTGGATAAGTTGTTCATATAACATTCAGTGGATTAGAGAAGAAAACTATGAGCCTGGCATCAAAGTCTCAAAGAATGTGGAGAAATAACTAGATGCAGTAATGAGAAAGTTAGAGGTGTTCAGAACATTTGGATTACTCTCTCCAACACCAAAGAATTGTAGTATAGATAAGGCGAAGTCTTATCACTGGATCTTTGGGCATACATATATTGAATTACAATATATATTTTGAAATATTGTCTTACATATAGAAGAAATAAAACCAACATAGAATTTAAAGTAAAATATAAAAATTCCACATAGACTTGTCCTAACAGAATGTGGCTTTAACACTACAACAAATGAGAGCAAGAATCTAATATGTTCATCTTTTAGTTATTAAAATCACTTGAGGGGCCCAATATCTGGCTGGAGGGTTCTACTGGCTTGAATCAAGTAAGAGTTCTGAGTGCTTTTTTCCAGAAGAAGTTGACTCAAGATACATTTTGGCTATGCTTAAAGTTGAGAAACAGGGATATGAAAATAGGGCTGCTCAAAAAAAGGGCCAATGAGTCTACCCTGCTGCCTTAGGCAGTATGCGTCTTAGTCAGAGGCCTACTCAAGAACTCATGTCATCAGAAACAAGTGATTTATTCTTATTGAAGAAGACATTGCTGGCAAAGACACACTGAGTAGTGTCTGGAGAAATAAATCAAGGTATAAAACCTGGGAAGTTCTTTGAGTTGATTTTGCACATAATATGAAATTTATGAGTGTCAGAGCATTTGTAAAGGGAATTCTTCCTGCAATATTGGGACCATTTTGGCATAAACAAGGAGATCACTCAGCAACGCTGGGATTTGTATAGCTATAATTTTTTTTTTGCCAGGAAATATTTACCCCATATTCTAACTCTGTCTGCTCCTAAAATTAGGACAGGCAATTATCATAATTCTCTGGTAATAAACAGGCTTTGTGGTGAGGGGATAAGTGTTATGGAGATAAATTATAACAGCTCTCCATTGGACATGTTCCCTGAGCAGAACATATGGATGAGAAACTGGCCTCAATCCTGAGAAGGTCACAAAGAGCAGGGCTCCAAATTGAATTCTACCTCAAAACTTCATCCCAGTTTGATTTTAATAACTCTCCTTAGTCAAGCTCTAGAGCCATATTTAGCCAAAAAATGTGGGCTGGGAATAGTTTTAAGCCATTAAATCCATGTTTTTTTTTAAAGCCATTAAATCCATTTAAGCCATGAATTTTGAAGGTAGAAAGTGTGAGTTTTGTGTGCATGTGGTGTGCCTGCTACTTGGACATAACAGCCAAGTTCAAGATGATGTACTTTGTTAAGCCACCTATACTTTAGTGATAAAATATACTGTGCATAAAAGACATTGGATAGAATCTCTTGCAGTTAGAGTGGAACTAGGGATGTTTTGACTCAATGCCCTTACATTTAAAACAGGGGAATTGAGATCTGATGATTTTCAATAATTTGAAAACTCACAGAGCTATAAATAATGGCAAAGCCAAGGTGAAAATTCAGGTCTCTCTATTGTCAGTCTAGAGGTTTTTGAACAACACCAACTACTCTAGGCTTGACTGTATTTTCTTCTTCTCTACCTTTGCTCCTGCTATGCCATTCATGAGATGCCTTCATTCAGTTCAGTGCCTTTTCCACAATTTCTACCAATTATTACTGCAAAATACTCCAATAATTCAAAAAGTATCGGGAATATTATAAAGAAAACACAGGTACCTACTTAGCATTAACAAATGTAAATATTATGTCTTTCTTGAGTGTCTTTGTCTTTTCCTTTTGTTGTCAATTCCCAGGCACAGCCACTATACCAAATCTTGACTTTTGTCAATGTATATTATTTGTCTATCTCTCTCTCTCTGTCGATCATCTATCTATCATTTATCCATCTGTTTATCTTTCTTACACACACATACACACATATTTTAAAATTCAGCAACTTCGTTTTGTTCAATGTTATGATTTTAAGATTTATCTTAACCCTATACAGTATCTCATTGTATGAGTACACCGATATTATTTATTCATTTTCCTATCAACAAACACAATCAAAATCGTTTCATAATATACACAGTTTTCCAATAAACAATTTGTAAATATCTCTTTGACACATTTGTAAGAGTTTCTTTGGGCCTCAGAAGTAGAATTGGTAGTTCAAAGTTGTGTGCATATATGATGAAAATGTCCCTCAAAGATGTACTTGAAATGTGTGAATATGTTAATTTATATGGCAAAAGGGGCTTTATAGGTATGAATAAGTTTGACCAGAAGGACCCAATCTAATCATGAGTTCTCAAAATTGGAAAAAGAAGAACAGAGTTAGAGAGGTGTAGTGTAAATCTGTTGTTAGGTGTGAAGATGGAGGAAAATGGATACAACCCAAGGAATACAGTTGACTCTAGAAGCTGGAAAATGGCAATGAAAACAGATTCTGCCCTACAGTCTCCAGAAAGAAGCTTAGCCCTGATGACACATTGATTTGGGCCCAATAAGATTAGGGCCAAACTTTGCAGCTACAGAATTGTTAGCAAATAAATTTGCATTGTTTTAAACATCTATGTTCGTGGTAATTTATTATGGCAACAATAGAAAACTAATACAGCATATTACATTTTTGCTAAATTTCCCTCCAAAATTCCTATAAAATTTATACGCTCATCATAAATAGATGAAGAATTCCTGTGACTCCTTAGCCCTATAAATCCTTAGTATTGCCACACTTTGAAAAATTTTGCTCATCTGCTGAGTTTGAAAGGTAAGTGTTTAAACTTGCACATGGTTTTAACTTCCATTTCCCTAATTATTTGTGGGGTTGAATATTTTAGTTTTACATGTTTGGTTTTTGGATATCCTTTTCCTTGAATATTTTAGTCACATGCAATGACCTTTACGCATATCAGATTGTTCTTTGCCTTATTTATTTGTGGTCTTTTATACATTCTGGACACAAATTTTTGTTGGCTATATGTTATGCCAATATAAAAATTCACATTCTGTGGTCTCGTTTAACTTTGTTTGTGGTACTTTATTAAATATAAGGTTTTAATTTTTTTTGCTTTAAATAATTTCTTTATTTCTGTAGAACGTTTCTTACCTGATTTTTTAAAACTTTTTTTTATTGTATAATACGACATATACACAAACCAAAGAAAGAAAAAAGCAATAATTTTCAAAGCACTCTTCAATAAGTGGTTATAGGACAGATCCCAATGTTGTCATGGGCTACCATTCCATCATCTCAGATTTTTCCTTTTAGTTGATCCAGAACATTGGAGGCTAGAAGGAATATATGCTTTTTATCACCACGTTTTTTCTTTTTTGTGAAAAAATAACACATACAAAAATGCAATAATTTTCAAAGCACAGCATAACAATTAGTTGTAGAACAAATTTCAAAATTTGTATGGGTTATAATTCCACAATTTTAGGTTTTTACTCCTAGCTGCTCTAAGATACTGGAAACTAAAAGAAATCTTAATATAATGATTCAGCAATCATACTCATTTGTTAAACCCTACCTTCTCTGTATACCTCCACCATCACCTTTGATCTTTCTCCCACTTTTTAGGAGAATTCAGGCTATACCCCTTCTAACTTTTTCATGTCAGAAGGAGCTGTCAATAATATAGTGTAGGGAGATGGAACTAGCTGATGTTCTGGAGAGGCTGGGCTCTTTAGGTTTCAAGACTTATCTGGTCCAGGAACCCATCTGGAGGTTGAAGGTTTCTGGAAAGTTACCCTAGAGCATGGAACCTTTGTAGAATCCTATATTGCCCTAGGTGTTCTTTCAGATTGGCTGGAATGGTTTTGGTAGGGGTTTGGCAAGTTATGATAGGTAGCAATGTCTAACTGAAGTCTGCATAAGAGCAACCTCCAGAGTAACCTCTTGACTCTATTTGAACTTTCTCAGCCACTGATACCTTATTTGTTACACTCTTTTCCTCCTTTTGATAAGGATGGCATTGTTGATGCTGCAGTGCCAGGGCCACACTCATCTCTGGGAGTCATCTCCCACACCTTCAGAGAGACTTTCATCCCTGGATGTCATGTCCCATGTAGGGAGGAGGGCAATGATTTCACTTATAGGGCTGGGCTTAGAGAAAATGAGGCCACATCTGAGCAACAAAAGCAATCCTCCAGAGGTGACTCTTAGGCACACCTGTAGGTAGGCTAAGCTTTTCTGCTCATACATAAGCTTCACAAGACCAAACCTCAAGATCAAGGGCTTACCCTATTGATTTAGGTGTCCCTAGTGTTTAGCACAGTATCCAGGGTTTCCCCAATGGTAAAGTTTAATAGTACCATAATTTTTCTCCCATCCCTCAAGGGATTTTGCCAGTACTTTTAGATTATCTGCTTAATATACTTTGGGAAGTATCTAGGCATTACATTTTACTACACAGGATTAAAGGCCTTCATTTTTATTCTGGACTCCCTGTGTTTCAATTGTTTAAATGAGCTATCTAAGCAGGTTGAGTTAGATTATGTGCTACAGAAAATTTAGGTTCTGGACAAAAGAAAAAACCTTTTTTCCTTTGGTCTTAAAGAGTAGGTGTGGTTCTAAAATATACACAATGGTTTCTTTACCCCTGTGTTCTGAATTACCTTAATCCTGATCCGATTGCCTTCATTCTTACCTCCTGAATATCAGGTTATACATATATAAAACGTTCTCTAAAAATGCAAAAATAATAATTACCACCCTGGACTAAATGTAACTGCTACAAGAGTTTGCAATATAGGGTCCTGCTTTCTTATAAGCATTTTCTGAATGAGACCGTACAATAATTGCTATTTTGTTTCTGGTTTATTTTGCCTCACCAAATGTCCCACAGGTTCATTCACAATGTCGCATGTCTCATAACTTTGTTCCTTTTTGTAACAGCATATTTGACTATATATATACACCATCATTTGCCAATCTACTTCACAGTCAGTGCATCCTTCAGCCACCTGCATTCATAGGCATCATGTATAATGTCCAAAGTCCACAGTCCAACAACTCTCAATTTTAAATAATTTCATTGTTACAAGAAGAAAGATAGTCAATTAACACGACCACACCAAATAGAAAATCTAAATCTCCCCTTAACTCTTCTCCCTACACCTATTATTTACCTCTGGTGTTGCTGCAGTACTACTGATGTTTTCCTGTTAAATAAATATCTCATAGTATGCAATAGCAGTTTTCTTCCTATACCCTGAAATTATACATTCTTTGTACAAGAATCATACCTTTGAAACAGTTCATGCAAGAATTTATTTATATATGTAGTGTTAATCAGTGGAACACATAGGTCTAGAAAAACCTTTTCAATCATGTTTACCTTCAATATAGTAATATTACTTATAGACCCACTGGAGAACCACCTTTACTTCTACCTATTCCCTTACATTTGAATTCAACCTCATTAGCTAGCTATTTACCCATCTCTAGTTTCTATGTATCTCTAAGTCTCCTATTTCTGTATTATAAGCCTCTGATTTTACCTTTATCATGGTCGTAAAAGTGGATCATCTTGTCATGTGCTTCAAGATGTCATTTCATCTTACTGCTGCATAATATTCCATCATATGTACATATATTTTGTTAATCCAGTCATCTGTTATGGGCACTTGGATTGTTTCCATCTTTAAGACTGGTATCCCAGTTTGTTAGCTGCCAGAATGCAATATACCAGAAACAGAATGGCTTTTTAAAAGGAAAATTTAATAAATTGCTAGTTTATAATTCTAATACCAAGAAAATGTCCCAATTAAAAGAAGTCTATAAAAATGTCCAATCAAAGGCATCCAAGGGAAGACACCTTGGTTCAAGAAGGTCAATGAAGTTCAGAGTTTCTCTCTAAGTGAGAAGGCACATGGCGAACACAGTCAGGGCTTCGATCTTGGCTGGAAGGGCACATGGTGAACACAGCATCATCAGCTAGCTTTCTCTCCTGGCTTTCTGTTTCGTGATGCTCCCCGGGAGGCGTTTTCCTTCTTCATTTCCAAAGGTTACTGGCTGGTGGACTCTCTGCTTTATGGTGCTGCAGCATTCTCTGCTCTCTCTGAATCTCCTGGCTTTCTCTCTTGTTGTTCTCTTTTATAGAATTCCAGTAAACTAATCAAGACCTACTCGAATGGGTGGGTACAAGTCTCCACCTAATTCAGCTTAACAATTTCTCTTGATTGAGTCACATCTCCAGGGAGATGTCTAATTACAGATTCAAAATTACAGTACTGAATAGGGATTTGAAGAAACAGCTGCCTTTACAAAATGGGATTAGGATTAAAACATGGCTTTTCTAGGGTATATACATCCTTTCAAACCAGCACAATTGGTAATAATGCTGCTATGAAAATCAGTGTGCAAATGTGTTTGTGTCACTACTTTCAGCTCTTCTGGGTATATACCAAGAAGTGCTATTGCCAGGTCATAAAGCAACTCTATATTTAGTTTCCTAAGGAACCACCAAACTGTCTTCCATAGCAGCTGTACATTATTCATTCCCACCAGCAGTGCATAAGTGTCCCAATTTCTCCACATCCTCTCCAAAATTTACAGTTTTCTGTTTGTTTAATAGCAGCATTCTTATAGGTATGAGGTGGTATCTCATATAGTCTTGAGCTGCATTTCTCTTATAGTTAATGAAAATGAGCATCTCTTCATGTGCTTTTGAGCCATTTGTATTTGCTCTTCAGAAAAATGTCTATACATTTCTTTAACCCACTTTATAATTAGGTTGTTTGCTCTTTTGCTGTTGAGTTGTATCATTTCTTTGTGCATACTGGATATCAAACCTTTGTCCAATGTGTGATTTTCAAATATTTTCTTCCATTGAGTTGGCTGCATCTTCAACTTTTTGATAGTCTTTTTGATTTCGAAGAGTTCCCATTTATCTATTGTTTTCTTTTGTTGCTTGCATTTTGGGTTAAGGTTTAAGAAGCTACCTCCTATTACTAGGTCTTGAAGATATTTCCCTACATTTTCTGCTAGAAGCTTTATGGTACTAGCTGTTATTTTTAGGTGTTTGATACACTTTGAATTTTTATATAGCGTATGAGATAAGGGTCCTCTTTCATTCTTTTGGCTATTGATATCCAGTTCTCCCATGACCATTGACTGAAAAGACTATTTTGTACCAGTTCAGTGGATTTAGGGCCTTGTCAAAAATTAATTGACCATAGTTGGTGGTCTATTTCTGCACTCTCAATTCGGTTCCATTGGTCAATACTTCTATCTTTGTGCCAGTACCATGCTGTTTTGACCATTGTGAACTTATAAGAAATTTTAAAATCAGGAAGTATTAATCCTCCCACGTCATTCTTCTTTTTCAGGATGCTTTTAGCTATTCAGGGTCTCTTTCCATGCCAGATGAATTTGTTAAGTAGCTTTTCCAAATCCTCAGAGTAGGTTGTGGAATTTTGATTGGTACTGTGTTGAATATGTAGATCAATTTGGGGAGAATTGACACTTAACTATATTTCACCTACCTATCCATGAACAGGTAATGTCTTTCCACTTATTCAGATCTCCTGTGATTTATTTTAGCAATGTTACATAGTTTTCTGTGCACAAGTCCTTTACATCCTTAGTTAACTTCATTCCTAGATACCTGATTCTTTTAGTTGCTATTTTGAATAGAATTTTTTCCTTAATGGACTTTCAGTTAGGACATTGCTTTTGTATAGGAAGATAACTGATTTTTTGCACATTAATTTTATATCCTGCAACCTTGCTAAATTTGTTTATTGGGCCAAGTAACTTTATTGAACATATTTCAGGATTTTCCAAGTAAAGTGTCATGTCATCTGCAAATAATAAAAGTTTTACTTCTTCCTTTTCAAGTTGAATGTGTTTTGTTTCTTATCCTGCCTGATTTCTCTAGCTAGAACTTCTAGTACAATGTTGAATAATAGTGGTGACAGAGGGCAGCATTGTCTTATTCCCAATCTTAGGGGGAAAGCTTTCAGTCTCTCTCCATTGAGTATGAGGCTGGCTATGGGTTTTTCATATGCCCTTTTTCATTTGAGAAACTTACCTTTGATTCCTACCTTTGAAGTGTTTTTATCAGAAAAGGATGTTGAATTTTGGAGAATGCTTTTTTAGCGTCAGTTGAGATGACTGCATAATTTTTCCTTTTGATTTGTTAAACTTTTACATTACATTAGCTGATATGCTTGTGTTGAACCATCCTTGCATTCTGGTATAATTCCCATTTGGACATGGAGTATGATTCTTTTAATGAGGTATTGGATTCTACTTGCTAATATTTTGTTGAAACTTTTTGCATCTATGTCCATTGGGGGATTGGTCTATAGTTCCCCTTTCTTGTAGCATCTTCACCACTTTTGGTATAAACTGAATTAGGTAGTGTTCATCTTTCCTCAATTTTTTGGAAAGGTTTGGGTAAGATTAATGTTTGTTCTCTTTGGAATGTTTGAAACAATGAGTTATGTAGTGTTCTTGTTTCCTCATTTTTTTGGGAAAAGTTAGTGTTAGTTCTTTTTGGAATGTTGATAAAATTCCCCATGTGAAGCCATTTAGCCCTGGGCTTTTCTTTTCAGGAAGATTTTGAATGATTCATTGAATCTCTTTACTTGTGATTTGTTTGTTGAGATCTTCAATTTCTTCTTGAGTCAGTGTAGCTTGTTTGTGTGTTTCCAGCAATTTGTCCATATCATCAAAGTTGTCTAGTTTGTTGGTGAATAGTTGTTCATAGTATCCACTTATGATTTGTTTAATTCTTTTAGTGTCCATGGCAATGACCACCCTCTCATTTTTTATTTTGTTTATTTGCATCTTCTTTTTTTTGTCACCCTTCCTAGTGGCCCATTGATTTTCTCAAAGAACCAACTTTTGGTTTTATAGATTTTTTCTATTGTTCTTTTGTTCTCTCATTCACTTAACTCTGCTTTAATCACTGTTATTCTCTTCTTCTATTTGCCTTGGTGTTAGTTTGCTGTTCTTTCTCAAGTTCCTCCAGGTGAGTAGTTAGGTTCTCAAATTTTGCTCTTTCTTGTTTTTTAATATAGGCTTTTAGGGCAATAAATTTCCGTGTCAGCATAGCCTTTGCCACATCCCATAAGTTCTGATATGCTGTATTCCAATTTTTATTCATCTCCAGATAGCTACTGATTTCTCTAGAAATTTCTTCTTTGACCCACAAGAGTATGTTACTTAATCTCCTCATATTTGTGAAAGTTCTCATTCTTTGGTGGTTATTGGTACCCATCTTCATTCCAGTGTGATCAGAGAAAGCATTTTGAATAATGGCAATGTTTTTAAATTTTTAAAGGCCTGTTTTGTGCCCCAGCATATAATCTATCCTGTATAACATTCCATGAGCACTAGAGAAAAATGTATATTCTTTTGAGGTGCAATGACCTATATACGTCTGTGAGGTCTAATTCATTTACCAAGTTGTTTAACTTCTCTATTTTGTTATTGATCCGCTGTCTGGTTGTTTTCTGTATTGAGAGTGGCATATTGAAATTTCCTACCATTATTGTTGAGATATCTATTGCTCTCTTCAGCTTGCCAATGTCTGTCTCATATACTTTAGAGCCCCTTGAATGGGCGCATAAACATTTATGATTGATATTTCTCCTGGTGAATTGTCCCTTTTGTTAATATATAGTGTCCTTCTTTGTCTCTTATGATGTCATTGCATTTAAAGTCTATTTTGTCTGATATTAGTGTAGTTACTCTGCTTTCTTTTGGTTATAACTTGCGTGAAAAATCTTTTTCCATCCTTTCACTTTCAATCTATTTTAATCCTTTTATCTAAGATAAGTCTCCTGTAAGCACCATATAACTGGATTATATTTCTTAATCCATTCTGCCAATTTGTATCTTTTAATAAGTAAGTTTTGTCCCTTAACATTCAAAGTTATTACTGAAGAAGGCATTTCTTGAATCCAGCATCTTATCTTTTGGATTTTGTTTGTCAGATCTCTATATTCCTTTCTCTCTTTCTCTTTCTATCCTTTTAAGTTACTCTTACTGATATTCTTCAATTCTGTGCCCTCCAGACCTCCCTCTTCTGTCTTTTTTTTTTTTTCAACTAGCAAAACTTCCTTTAGTCTTTTCTGTAATGCTCGTCTCTTGTTGACAAATTCTTTCAGGATTTGTTTGTCTGTGAAAATTTTAATCTCTCCTTCAGTTTTGAAGGCCAATTTGCCTGGGTACAGAAGTTTTGGCTGGAAGTCTTTCTCTTTCATGGCCTTAAATGTATCATACCACTGCCTTATCACCTCCATAGTGCCATTTGAGTAGTCTGGATTCAGTGTTATGTGGTCTCCCTTGTATGTAGCAGATGTATTTCTCTTGCTGCTTTCAGGATTTACTGCTTCTCTTCAACATTTGACAGACTCATTACTATGTGTCTTGGGGGAGGCCTATTGGATTTATTTTTTTGGAGTTTGTTGGGCTTCTTTGATTTACATACTTATGTCCTTTATAAGGGTTGGGATGTTTTCCCCCATTATATCCTCATCTAATCTTTCTAGCCCTTTACTCTTCTTTCCTCTTTCTGGAACACCACTGATTCTTATTATTTGCATGCCTTGTTTTGTCCATCATTTCCCTGAGATCCAATTAAATTTTCCCATCTTTTTTGCCATTTGCTGTTTTGAGACTTTGAAATCAGTTGCCCTGTCCTCTATTTCAGTTATTCTTTCTTTTGTCTCTTCAAATTTGCTGTTTGAGGACACAGTGGAGGACACATAGGTAGAGTGTTCCTCATCCTAGTCTCCCCATCTGTGCACTCCTGAGCGTGCAGGGCTTCCATTTGAAAAGGGGCACATTAGGCTGTTTACACCAGTTGGATAGTCTCTGGTTCTCTGGATCTCAATACTTTAGCTTTTGTAACCAAAACCTTGCTATGTGGTGTAGAAGACCCTCCTGGGTCATTTATACCCTGGAATTGCCATTTATGTGGCCCTCCCATCCCTTCTCTAGCTATTACTTGGAGCAGGGGTGAACTCAACCGATCCTATTCTCCCATCTTCCCAGAAACTTGGGTCCAGCACTTTTGCAGTATTTTGTGCGGTCTGACTCAAAAAGCCTCGGGGTTTTTTGTTTGTTTGTTTTTCTGTTAGCCCTGCCCTCTCTCTTCCAGGGCAAAACTCCTAGTAACTTTAATGCTTACTCCAGGTTTCTCTGTCCTGGGGGCCTATTTTCAGTAGTCAGAATTTGTTAATTAATTCTGCAAGTGGAGCTTGGTTGAGCTAAGTCCTTTTTGCTAGTATAGTCTGTTTCCTTTCCCTTAGAGAACCAGCCTGCTGTGTCTGTGGGGAAAGGGCACCAACTTCCATGGCTTAGGGGACTTACAGTTCTGTGTGGGGTCTCAGCCTGTTTAGCTTGTCCAGACTGGTGTACTCTGTGTGTCTGGTTGCTAATGTAGCCTCCACAGTTGTTCTGTACTGTTCCTGTCTATTTACTAGATGCTGTGGAGGATGAACTAAATTCCACACCTCATTAAGCCACCATCTTGCCCCGTCCTCTCCACTAGTATTTTTTGAAGTCAAAGTGGCTTTCCTCTGTCATAAAGATTTACTTTACAAACCCCAATTTAAATCTATCAAGTGATGCAAAAAATCTTAGATTGTCAATTAAGAAAATATGAGTTGCCCAGAAGGGCCATAATAAGATTTAAGCTTAGGAGACAAAAAATGATCTTTTGGGAGCCCCTATATGAGACTCCCCTCCAGAGGGTCCTAGGCCTTGTATAAATCCATATGTACTGTCTTAGGATGCAGCTTCAGCCATGACTATAAAAATGTAGGTGTAAAGGGTCTTGGGGCATAAGAGTTTATAATTGAAAACAAGCTTCTGCTTTAGCTTTTCCTTTATTTATTATTTCTGATATAAGCAGGTTTTCAATTTTTATTATTTATTCATCAATATATTGTTACTGAGTGCCTGCTGTAGTTATTACCTCTATTAACATGCCAGGCACTGTGAATACAAAATTGAACAAGACACACAAGGGCCCTGTCTTTACGAAGCCTCAGTCAGTTTATTACTTCATTGATGATAATGTGATTTAAAGGCTCAGAAATTTGGGATTTGATGGGATTCCTAGAAACCATCTAGATCTTTCCCTTATATAAGGAAAGGACTTAACTAGAAATTTTCCTGACAAATTTGATTTGCCATTCCTGAAGATCTACAGAAGGGTTTTTTTTCCAACCTTCAAATCAAGTGCCTCCTTTGATATGTAGATTCATAAGCACCAGAGCCACTGTCCTTGTATCTAACAAAATAGACTAAAAGAATGTGTCTCATACAAGGGTCTTGGAAAGGAAGTCTGTGGTAATTGGAAGCCAGATAAAATATAGGATGCCCTCTTAAATCTGTATTTTAACATAAGTATTTCCCAAATATTGCATAGGGCATACTTATACTAAAAAAATACTTGCTGTTTATCTGAAAATCACCTTTAATTATGTAACCTGCATTTTAATTTGTTAAATCCAGCAGCCCTGTGTGGTAGGGAAAGAAGAAAGACCAAGAAAAAGGTGTTTAAAGTGTTAAATTAATTAATTGATCATATAAAGATAAACTAAGTCAGCAGAGGTGAAAGCTAATGAACTTGGATTGCAGTGCCATCAGCAAAGCATTTACCTTGGACTCCCTCCATGCCAGTTCTCTTTGCATAAGGATGGCATTGAAAAAGGCTGTCCATTACTGTACATTATATTTTCTTCATAGATTTTATGACTAAAACAAATGATTTGCTTACTTATAAGGGAGCTATATTTTTAATGAGGGCCCCTTTGAGGATTCTTATCTTTATTCACTAAACACTACCTGTGAGGTTCTGTGATTGTGCTCGTTTGACACTGTTTGTACCCCAGAAAAACAATATTCTTTTGCTCTAACCATGTGGGGGCAGACCAATTGTTGGGTGCAACCCTTTGATTAGGTTGTTCCTCTAGAGACATGGCCCCACCCATTCAAGGTAGGTCTTAATCCTTTAGTGGAGTCCTGAAAAGAATAAAAGACAGAAAATATGCAGACAGCCCAGAGCTGATACAGAGAATAGAGAGATGAAACTAAATGAAGAATGCAGAGAGAGACACTTGGAGACAGAAAATGCCTTGGTGATTTTCTGGGCTCCACATGGTGTACTACTCAGCTTGAGTTTGTGTCATGACATTTCACAAGTTACCTTGGTACAAGATGACATGAGGGAACTTTCCTAACATCTCTGCGGTTTACATGCCATGTCATGTGGATGTATAGAGAATGCAAATAACTGTATTGTAATCTCTGTGGCAGTAGTCGCAAGCCTGTATAAGGTTCACCACCATCAACAAAGTACCCAGCACAGTGCTCTCTAAATATTGTTGGAAGATATTAAAAGAATTCTATCTCCCAAATACCTGTTCTTAATTCAAAAGAAGGATGAATTCTGAGACTTTCACAAAGATGCTCCATTGTATTTTTATGTATATAAAATTCAAGTCTGGAAATATGTATAAACACATGTACACACACACACACACACATATGACAGGAAACAGTATTGTTACATATCTGTTGGTCAGGTGACCAAGGTGGACCCTTTACACTTCATGAGGGACCAGCCTGGTATGGAAGTAGACATTACCTCTGGCACTAAAACTATACTTGTTATGCCCTGAGTTACAATCTATGCAGCACTAGATACTCAGATACCCAGAGACATTAAATAGTATGCTCCAGATCATATGACTAGAATTAAAACCCAAACTTGTTCACTTTCATTCCAAATCATCTTCTCCTCATTTCACTGTCGCCATTATTTTATCCAGAATTCAATAGTATTTTTGGATTAAATGTCAAAATATGTAAATATAACCAGAAATTAAATTTTTTGCAAAAGCAAAAATTCTGGCATTCCCTGTTTTTATATTAGCAGTTAATTAAGCAGTTTAAAATTCTATTTTAATTTTCATCAACTTACATAAACAAGACTTAAAGGATGCATTTGCTTTCTTACAAAGTGGAAATATTTCCCTCATCATTTTGAATTGTCTTGGAGAAGGCTTAAATCGCTGTCATGAGGTGAGGACAAAGCACGTTCTCAATTTGACACGCTGGTAGGGTTACCATCTGACTTTCCTCTGGAAAGTCTGAGAATAAAATGTCTGGACTGATTTTCAATCCAGAAGCTCAGACTTCAAGAAACTTGAGGCAGTCACAGCAGCCTGAGGAGATGGAGTATGCCCAGCTGGGACATGCATAGTCACGCTATTTTCATCAGGTTATACACCAATTCCAGCTTTTCCTCTCTCCTGCCAGAGTAAGAATCAACTCATTCTTCCCATGCTACCTCCTCACCAAAACTGCTTTCTTTTTTCAATTTCTTTCTGGTCTTGTCTTGGTTCTAGTTGCAGCAAGATTTTTTTTCTTCCGTTTTCCTTCCTGAATTTTTGATAAATTTTAGTAAATAACTCTTCTTTTTAACTCTAAATGGGTAAATGAGAGCAGATGTTTACTTTTGACATTAATTCATTCTCATGCCATAAACATAAACTAAATGTCATTGCACATAATGGGGACACTATTCACATAGTAGTTTTGCTGGGAGTAAGGAGTGAGAGCTTACAAGTTAGACATCTGTTCTGTCTTTCTCCAGAGCCTCAAATGCTGTAGTTTTCTCTGATTCCTCTGCTCTCTGAGCACTGAATCAGGGGCCCCCATTATGTTATAGAAGGCGGTGGTGTTTGGTTTCTGGTGGGACCATACTCACGATTGAATGTGACAGTTCTCAAAAACATAGTGTTTCCTAGAGCAGAGACATGAAACAAAGTACTGCTATGTTACTCTTTTGGTCAGGCAGCCATGGTGGAGCCTTTATGTTTTGGGAGGGACCATCCTGGTCTGGAAGTGGACTTTTCCTCTGGCAGTAAAGCTATACTCATTGTGCCCTGGGTCACAGTTTACAGGCTGTGCCTAGAAAGGCGGCTGCCTAGGCCAAATTAGCAACAAACAGCTGAGTGAGCAGCCTGTACTGGGCCATGCAATGCATACCACAGGGTAAAGCAGTGAGTGGGATCCAACCATGGAGTTGAAGGGCATCACTGGAGGAGTCTGATAGACCAGACTCCTAGTTTTGGGGGGAATTTTTGTCTTCCAAAACTCTTGACCTGGAAAATATATGCAAAGACATACAAAAACAGGAACATCTGTAACTACCAAATAATTCAAGGGAGTTTCCTTAATTTCTCCTGTTTCACCCACTTCTGTTTCCACCAGTACCACCAGAGTCCCAGGCATTCTCTTTTATCTAGATTATAACAGTAGAAATCTACTGGATTTCTTGCTCTTCCCTCCAATCTGTTTTCTACCTTGCAACCAATGTGATTTTAAACAAACACACACCTACCAGTTTGATCATGTAACACGTATTCCTCAACCTCCTTCAATGTCTTCCCATTGCTTATAAGGTAAAGCCAAATTTCATAAGTTAGAACTCTTAACTGTATATTTTCAGCCTCACATCTCACATTCTCTCCAGTCTTGTTACCAAACTGGTCTTTTTTTCAGGCCCTATTACTATCAAACTTCCCCCAAACACAAAGTATTCAAGTAAGTGGTCACTTCTGTCTAGAATGTTCTTCCTCTTATCCTTGACTAATCAACTCCTACTCAACCACCAGTTTAGTTCAAGTATGTCTTCCTTGGAGAAGCTTTTCACAACAACCTGACTAAGTCAATTCCCCTAGTAAAGGTTTTCACGGACCTCTCCTCGATGCCACTTACCACATTGTAATGTTACTTCTTTTTATGTGATTATTTGATAAATATCTGTCAGCCTAACTAGACCACCATAAGAGCAGAAATCACATTTTGGGGGGAATCTTTGTCTTCCAAGTGTCCAGCATAGAGCCTGGCATAAAGCTGTCATCCCTTAAATTTGGGACCTGCCTGTTTCTAATTGTTTCTTTTATTGGACCCTTGTGAGGGTGAGTCAGAAGCTCTCAGCTCTACAGGTTTCTGCATAAAGGGATAAGCCAGGTGATGCAAGGATTCTGTGAAGCGGAAGGCTGTGTGTGTACTTTGCAACATAAGCCCAAACTGATGACAGAAGTAGCCAATCTTCCCACCACCTTACAAATTTCAAGTTTGTACAGATTTTTTACGTCCCAACATGTTCATCTCATATTGTAAGTAATAATTCATATGTTTTCTTTTTTTTTCCCAGAGACACAAAAACTAGTCAGCTGGAGCTGTTGGTTAGCATAAGATTAGAATGATACTCTCACAATCCAAAACAATTATGTGAAAATATCTGATTCATGTGAAGCCTCAAAATTTATTAGAAGAAAAATACTTATGTTTTAGTTTTGCCTTTGAATGCTGCTACATACTTAGAGTCTTCAGATAAGGAATACCTGTAGTAGATCCCATAATACCAGGACAGTAAAGTGGGAGGTGGGATGTAAAAGACCTTCCTCTCTGCTTTCTACTGCTGTGTCCATCTGAGAGGATTATGATCTGGAATATCGGCGATAAAGCCTATTGTTAGCCAAGTCATTACCATAGATTGATATGTTTCCAGCAGAAGCATCTAGCTGAGGATAAAGTAGAGAGTGGTCAATGACTTTGCTAAGAAAACATTTTTCAAAACAACAGCATCACCAACCTTTCATTTTTCTTAGTTATAAACTGATACTGAAATTGGAAGGTCACATTTTGTAATAATTCCAGACATGCATTGCTGGTTTCTTAGAGCCAAACAAGTACTTAGATAATAGAAAGAACAAAAGGTCAGGCACAGGCCTGCCAAAGCTTAACAGTGATACGTGTATTCAGGAAAAGAAACAATGATTTCCTTTATTCTACTTTGAAACAATATATTTGAAGTCTACACTTACTATAAAATAATAGCGTATCATCTTCATGGAACATAAGGAAATAATTAAAACCTGATCCCTACTTAAAATATGAGAATTAGGTGAAGACAAATGAATTTTCATATATAAAAAATTTTTAAGCTTCTAGGGGCAAGGTTCTGTACAAAATCTAAAGATATTCATTTTAAATGTTTCTATAAGTAAAAATACCTTTACATCACATATACTCATTTTTCATGAAACCTCTCGCTAATTCTAAATGGAGTTGATCAGATTCAACACAATCAGGGAAACGCTGTTATAGATTCTCTCTAAAAGGCTGGTGTGACAGGTAGGCATAAAAATCTTGTGCTGAGTACAGTGAAAACTGAGACTGTGGTTACGAGGTTCACATAAGGTGAGTCAACAGCAGAATTCCTCTGTTTGGATCCTTTTTGAATTAAGTGAAAAAATAGCTATTATACTTGTCTCCAGAATGACCTCTACTACTATTCTCCCATATCATTCAAGCTATACCCACCAATAAATTGTGATTAAAACCACTAAACTGCAGTCTTGTCTAAAGGTTAATAATGCAAACCCATAACATAGCAATCACAAACAAACCAAACAGTTTCAGAAAGAGAAAGATAAGTCTGAACGAGCAAGCAGAAATGATATTCACAATATTATTGTAAATGCAGGGGTTATAAGCAACAAATGCTAACACTTTCATATTTTAGCAACAGCAATGAGGAATAACCATGCTATGGCTCAGAACTGACTCTTCAGACACTGGTGATAGTGCCCGCACTTCTTATGATGGGTTGTTCACCTATAGCATTGGGCCAAGTATCCTGAAACAGTCTTTCCTCAGTTTCTAGAAATGTGAATAGAGATGGAGAGGGGTGGGAAAAAACCCCACACTTCAGATTGCACCAAATCTGGACTTCTAATACAGGCTCCTCCTGGACAATGGATTGATAAGCCAGAGCTAGGTATGAGATGAGAATCTGAGAAAGGATGTAGCTCCTGGGTTCTGTGCCAACCCGCTCCAACCACAGTCACCAGTGCTGAGGAGACATTTGGGTGCCATTGCTTTTAAGCTTAAAATGAGGAGCTAGAAGCCTCATTTCATCTCCTGGAAATTTTTTTATAGGACGTTCTGAATATTGATGATGGAAAACAATCAGCCCTAAGGCCTTTACTAAAATGTATGTCACTCTCCCCATCTGAGGCTTAAATTGATAAAATAAAAGACAATTTTTTTTAGTACCTACCTATAAAAAAGAACGATCATGGGCAAGAGGTTATGTGAACCCAAGTTTTTCCTTATTCATATAGAAGTTCCTTATATGGTAGGAGTGATGATGGAAGAGAATTCAGACATGCCAAGATATCTCCCTGACAATCCTTGGGATGTCAAAATGTGTACTTACTACTGCAAGTGACCAGAGCAAAAAAGGAAAGGAAAAACAGGGGTTATGCTTAAGAGCCCCTAGAATATATTTCTCAGGGCTTACACAATGGTCCTGAACCTATCTGATCATTAGGGGTTATTCATAGAAGAGGTTAGTTTAGAAAAAAAACAGAAGCTTACCTGCCCCAGTGATTTATGTGAAAGAATAAGCCAAAACAAACCAACAACTTAATAAAATAGCCAAAAGCCACATTCATATTTGTCTGGGAATTCATGTTGGAAATGGCCTTTTCAGAAATACAACAATGAAATGGTAACATTTTGATCATTTTAATCTTCATTCATAAATCTCTAACAGTTTTGCCAAAGTAAATATATTTGCTTCATGTTAAAATGTACCCTTCCTGTACTTTGAAAGATTGCTTTCTTTAGAAAAGACACAAAAAACAGATACTCAATACACAGGAAGGTGAATACAATATAGTATGCCTTGTGGTTCAGCTCCAAAACTACATTATGTTTGAAATGACAGATTTTAAACATAAATCTAATAGTCTAAAAATGTTGACATACTGCTATGTTTGCTTCCTTTTAAAAGAAATAAAATGTATAGTTGCAGCTGATGTCTCCCTCCATATCACATTTTCCTTTCTCTCTTCCTAGGGAAAACCTCCAGGCCACTGAGTCTGCCATAACTATGTGCAAGCTTTACTCCAAACAATCTGTTTGTGGAATTTGCCCCGATCACCACTTTATTAAAGGTCTACTTCTGTTTTTAACCATTCACTATATGTGTTCTTATCCTTACATAACATTTAATATTGCTGTCAGTGCTTTAAAAAATTCATAAGGACAAAACTGTACATACATTTCTATATTTTGCTTTATTTTTATTACAGGTTAGAGTTTGCAGTTGTTTCTCCATTAACTATTCCCTCTGTATTCCTTGCAAGCAAAGCCCTGGTTTTGTTGAGTTTGCCATCCCTTAGAGAAGAAGAACCGATCCTGACATAAGGGGTAATTATTAATTCATTGCAGCAATCACAGTAATCTTAGTCCTGGCCCATGAATAGTTTACACAGGGACAGGTAACATAATTCTGGTCAGTGAAACAGAAGGAGAACCCTGCTGCGGGGCCTCTAGGAAAGCTTTTTAATTCTTGAAAGCACAGATAGATATGGTTTCTTC
The DNA here is from genome assembly GCF_023851605.1 of Tamandua tetradactyla. Classification (NCBI taxonomy): domain Eukaryota; kingdom Metazoa; phylum Chordata; class Mammalia; order Pilosa; family Myrmecophagidae; genus Tamandua; species Tamandua tetradactyla. The sequence continues at coordinate 48,989,830 of NC_135336.1, forward strand.
TTCTGTGGGATGCTGTCAGGTCTGAATGTGACACCTGGAACCATACAGCCATCTCATTACATTGAAGAAGCTAGCTTGAAGAGAAGTCTACATAAATGAGAAGGCAAAGAGAAAATGGGCAAAACAAGGAGAGTCTACATTAACTGTTCTTTAGGAAAACCTACTCCAGACTTCTTTTTATATGACAATTTATTTCTTTATTATAAGCCATAGTGGCCATATTATTATTACTTTTAGCAAAAAATATCTACTTTTTTCAAGAAATATAAATGTACTTCATTCATTTTAATTGCCAATAAATTTGTTTTAATACAAAACTAGTAGAGTTTCAGGCCATTTAAAAGTTTTTTGTTATTATTAAGCATGTTGCAAAAAACATCCTAATTCATGTCTCCTATGTATATTGATTAACTGCAATTAGGCTATGTACATCTTCTCCTGTATTAGATATTTCCAAATAGTTCTCCAAAGAGCTTAAAACAATTAACAGTTTTGCAGTGGTATATATGAGCATTTCTTTCCCAACATCATTTGCCAACATTTGGCATTTTTAGACCTTTTAATTTTACCTTATGATGAAAATGCCTTCTTGTTGCACTAATTTTCATCTCTGTGCTTACAAGTGAGGCTAAGAAATGCTTAATATATTCAATATTAATTGTAGTTTACTTTTTTTGAATTGGCTTAAGTCATTTATTCATTTTTCCATTGGAGTATTTTTTATTGATTTTTAGAACTCTTTTAGTATTCTGTATTTTCGTGCTTTATCAGTTTCTATGCACTATAAATATCATCTCCCAGTGTACTGTTATTTTTATCTTTTGATGTACAGTCATTTTATCCTTGAACATAGTTAGGTTTTCAATCTTTTCATGTATAGTTTGTGATTTATGTCTTTAAAAATTCTTTCCTAACCTAGGTACTAAATTTTTTTTTTAAATCAAGATTTGTTTTTCACATTTAAACACTTAATATGTTTCATCTTTTTTTTTCTCTCATCTTTAATGAGGTGGTGACTTCTAAGGTTTCTTATTGTTGAAGTCAGTTGAATCAGTTAAGTCAGAAAGTAGCAACCCTGCTAGCTATTTCAATAAAGGGAATTTAATATAAAGAGTTGTTTACACAGGAGTTAAAGGAGTGAAAGAAAAAAAAGAACAATTTTTTAATGCAGAGATGATAACTTCAGATATCAACTTTAGGGCTGGGAACATGAAAGGAAATAATTGGAGTTACCAGATCCTAGAAGTTTATATGAAAACCCTGGAGAGCTGGCACTCAGACATAGGTAAAGGACACTATCTGACTGCTGCTGGGACCTCTAATTGACAAAAGGCTAGCTCTAAAAGAAACTAGAGGCTGGAATGAATTGGCACTGCTAGGGTGAGCTGCTGCTACAGGTGAATTGCAGCTGCTAGGGCAATGCTAGTAGGAAATCAAGAAAAAAAAAACAGCAGAGTTATTTATGACCACTTTCTGCATTCTGATCTGTCCCTATTTCTTCCTCTTGGAAGAAACTAAGGGGAAGTCAGCTAGCAAAGGAAATTGGAAAATATAGATTGCATTTTCTTGAGCAGAGTAAATACAGAAGGAAGGATTTGAATCCTAGAAACAACATAGGTCAATATGTGGTCTACAACATGTAATCTTCAGAGTGTACTACATGCACTCAAGGAACCTGCAACATGGGCTACTAGGATAGAGAAAAAAATATTAGATAGCCTTTAAAATTTTCATTTAAAGAACAAAACAAGAAATTCAATTTTGCTGAAATTTAGAAAGACTGCTTAGTATAGAGTTTTCACATTGGTATCCCACTCAATCTATTTTGGTTGTTTAATTTTAAAATAAACCACTTTTACTAAATGACATGCTTAACATTTTCTATAGTGACAAGTTACTATTGGTAGTTGACTACCATCTTAGTTTCCTGGCTGCTAAAACAAATACCACCCAAAGGTTGACTAAAACAATGGGAATCGATTGGCTCATGGCTCTGAGGCTAAGAGAAGTTCAAAACTGAGGCACCAAGAAGGCAATGCTTTTCCCCAGAGGACCATGGTGTTCTAGGGCTAGCTTCCGATAATCCCTGAGTTCTTGCTTTCTGTCACATGGAAATGCACGTAGACATGTCTGCGTTTTCTTCTGGGTTCCTTTGACTTTCAGCTTTTGTTCTCCCTCATGACTTTCTCTTCACAAAGCCTCTAGTAAGAGGATTAAGGCCCAAACTCAATCAGAGCACCACATTTTAACTAAATATAACATTTTCAAAAGGTCCTATTTACAATGGGGTCACCCTCACAGCAATGGTTTAGAATTAAGAACATTTCTTTTTTCTCCTGGGGTACATAAGCTAACCACAGCTACCTAACAGGTATTTTCTTAAAAATAAACGCAATTAATCTGATCCTTAAAGATAAAGGTGGCATCTTAGCAACAAGTGAGAGAAGGGAAACATTTTGCAAGAGAAGTCTTTATATAAAGAGGACTTCAAAAATAGATTATGCAGGATGGGCAGAAATGTTTCCATTATTATATGACTTTATTGACAAAATTGATAACAAAGTCTCATTTAAACTAAGTAAAATCTTGAAATTAAAGTACTCTCATCTAAAATGTTACAAATGAAAGATTCTAGTGTATTTTGATTATTTTGAGAAACAATTGGTTGACATTAGGGAAGATGGAACTTTACTAGCTGAATTTTGGCAGAAACTATTCATAATTGGTGATTGAGACTAAGAAATGAATTCCAAGATTTACTAAATAGAATTAATGATAAACTTTTTCCATTTTGACCTATGGGTTATTGTTAGTTATCTTTTTTAAATTAAGGCATCAGTTATTATCAAATATAAAATAAACTGAACCTGAAGTCATACTTTGAATCATTTATGGCATAAAGTATTAAATTGAATACTTTTAAAATACTTAAAATAATGAGGAATATTTTCTTTCAACAAAAAGCATTGAAAGTGGCAACAAAAGGATTTTGCATTTTTACTAAATAAAATAATATAAAATATTATCCATTTCACTTTTGTCTTCTTTTTAATTTTCCTTATGTAGGTTTTAAAGGTTTTATAATTCCACATTAATGCAATCATGTGTAGAGACACTTTATAAACAAATAAATATACTATATTGGGTCTGTACAAACAAATCTGCTCTCTTTTTGTAAATCTAATGAAATCTGTAGTGGGGTGAAACAATCAAAAATACTTGGAAGCTGCTCATCTAAGTAGTTGTGATGTCATGTTTGCAGTAACTCCTCAGTCAAAATTATGTAATATCCCAGGGGAAATCCTGAAAAACATAGACTAAGAGTTTGAAAGCTTCTCTTTTGTAAAAAGCTATAGCATGTAACATATGTATCAATTATTGTAAGATTAGATGCTCTAGGATTAATAGCTCAAACTGCTTTGCTGAATAGGTGACTAACTTCAATCATTAGTTCAACATTCTTTTTGAAACCAGCTATTTTCATTTTCTATATGGTTTTCTGATTTTTTTTAGTATACAAAGATAACATAATTTTGCAAAAGTCAAACTTCAGTTTGTTAGCTGGGTATGGATTATAGTTAAAATTTTCATCTGTTTCCTACTTTACTGTATATTTGTTCCTACATTGATATTTAGATATAAGCAAGTCATTCTACATATTTAGGCTTTAATATCTTTATCTGTGCAATGAAGGTATTGGCATGGATTATATCAAAGGAACTTTTCAAACTCCAACATTTTTATATTACATGGAAAATTTATCTAATGTAGGGCCCTTCAAACTATTTCATTAAGTTTTAGAATTCCAGTGAGACAAATTCAGAGTTTAAGTGGTTGGCAATATTCCAATATTCCCAGAGGCTGCAGTGAATGCATAGACAGTCTCTTGCTCCAGCTGATAAGACACTTGGGTCAAGTGTCTACCACTGTGGAGTATTCCTGTGGGCCAAGAAAGTAACTCCCATGACTGATTCCTGAGGTCTTGATGAATTGTTTCACAGTGGCCTGAAGAGGCTATCTGGGCAGAAAGCTGGAGCCTGGTGTGGAGCCACGGAGCCGCGGAGCCCGTGGGAGTGCATAGCCAGGATCCCGGGACGAGGAAGTATGCCAGGCTGAGTTTCTTGGACATGTTACACTCACCAGCGCAGCCTTGTGATCTGCGACTCACCCCACACTCCACGCACCAGAACCCCATCACCCTCTCCCATTCTCTGTGCTCCAGGTGCCCCAACCCCACCAGCCCCCAGTGTACATACCTACCCCACACTCCCACCCCAAGTGCAGTCCAACCCACTTACACACCTCCCAAGCAATACCTCCCCCTCTCTATTCCCTGCAGACTATTGCCAGTGCATAAAGGCTGTGGGCACTAACCTCCAAACCTAGGATACCCCTGCCCCCCTGCCCATTGTGTCACACAGCCTCACTCACCGTGAGCTCTGCACATCCATTTATGGCACTCCCAGGCCCACGCATGTGCACAGGCCCACAATCACATCATTCAGCTTCAGGAACCATACTTTACAGTAATCTTAGAACCATGCATTTGCACAGCCCTCAGCCTCACTTCCCAGCTCTGAGAAAGTGCTGCCCAGGTCACATCTGTCCCTAATCCACAAAGCCATAATGCCGACCTGTTGACACAGCTCTACGCATACACACAAAGGGCCCCATGCCTTGACCAGTGCACACCATGGTTATGTCTCCCAGACTAGTGACCCATATAAATACCTCCTACCTAGTCGGTGGACACCCACATTCACAAGCATCAGCATAACATCATCAACCTGTGCCTATACCTTCCCTGAAACAAATCACCACGCTGAGTTCCCCACTCTGTGCTCTGCTCCCTGTGCACACCCATCACACAAATGCAAGACCTTAGATTACTGAAAGAAATCAACTCCCAAAGTAAGTCAATAAAGATATTTGCATGAGACAAAAACAGCAGAAGATCACTAAGTATATTGCAATGCAGACAGATACAACCCTGCCTAATGTCCAAATTAAAACACAGGAGGAGACATAGACATTGGAATAACTAATCAAAGATGTTCATATTACTTTATTTAATAAAATAAGTGGAATAGCAAATAACATAAAGGAGATCAAGAAGACAGTAGAAGAGCATAAAGAAGAATTTGAAAGAATAAATAGGAAAATAGCAAATATCACAGAGATTAAAGACTCTGTTAACCAAATAAAAAACATACTAAAGGCATACAACACCAGATTTGAATAGACAGAAGCAAGTATAAGTGATATAGAGGATCAGTAATTGACTTTGAAGACTCAAAACAACAAATGGCAAAAAAGATGGAAAAAATTGAATTGGAATTCAGGGAAATGATAGGCAAAATGAAGTACACAAATATAAGAATCATTGGTGTCCCAGAAGGAGAAGAGAGGAGTAAAAGGCTAGGAAGAGTAGTTGAGGATATAATAAGGGAAAATTTCCCAACCCTCATAAAGGACATAAATATACAAGTCAAAGAAGCCCAAAGAACTACAAACAGAATAAACTCAAATAGGCCTTCCTGGCAGATACTAATCAGTCTGTCAAATGTTTAAAAGAAGCAGAAAATCCTGAAGTGGCAAGAGAAAAACAAACTACTACATACAAGGGAAACCAAATAAGACTGAGTTCAGCCTACTGATCTAGCACCCTGGAGGCCAGAAGGCAGTGGTATGATGTTTTCAAGATCCTGAAAGAGAAAGACCTCCAGCCAAGGATTCTGTACCCAGCTAAATTGTCCATCAATACTGAGGGAGAGATTAAAATTTTCATAGACAAAGAAGTTCTGAAAGAATTTGTCAACAAAAGACTGGCCCTACAAGAAATACTAAAAGGAATTCTGCTGGCTGAAAACAAAAAGACAGGAGAGGGAGGTCTGGAGAAGGGCACAGAATTAAAGAACAACACTAAGGATAACTTAAAGAATACAAAGAGAAAGAAGGAAAAGAATATATAGATCTGACAAATAAAATAAAAAAGATAAGATGGTGGGATCAAGAAATGCCTTTTCAGTAATTACTTGGAATGTTAATGGACTAAACTTACTAATTAAAAGATACAGATTGGCAGAATGGATTAAGAAACATAATCCAATAATATGCTGCTTACAAAAGACTCATATTAGACATAGGGATACAAATAGATTGAAAGTGAAAGGATGGAAAAAGATTTTCCATGCAACTTATAACCAAAAGAAAGCAGGAGTAGCTATACTAATAACAGACAAAATAGGCTTTAAATTTAAGACATCATAAGAGGCAAAGAAGGACACTATATACTAACTAAAGGTTCAATTCACTAAGAAGATATAATAATCATAAATGTTTATGCTCCCAATCAAGGAGCTCCAAAGTACATGAGACAGATATTGGCAAAACTGAAGGGAGCGATGGATGCATCAACAATAATAGTAGGAGAGTTCAATACACCATGCTCCTCTATAATCAGAACAACCAGATAGAAGATCAAGAAGGAAACAGAAGAGTTAAATAACTTGATAAATGAATTAAACCTAACAGACATATGTAGATCATTGTACCCCAAAACACAAGGCTATGCATTTCTCTCTAGTGCTCATGGAACATTCTCCAGGATAGATCATATGCTGGGGCACAAAACAAGTCTTCATAAATTTAAAAATATTAAAATTATTCAAAGCACTTTCTCTGATCACAATGTGATGAAGCTGGATCTCAATAACCACCAAAGAATGAGAACATTAACAAATATACGGAGATTAAATAACACAGTCTTAAACAACCAGTGGGTCAAAGAGTAAATTGCCAGAGAAATGAGTAGCTATCTGGTGATGAAAGAAAATGAGAATGGAGATTGCCAGAATTTATGGGATGTGGCAAAGGCTGTGCTGAAAGGGAAATTTATTGCCTTAAATGCCTATATTAAAAAACACAAAGGAGCAAAAATCGAGGACTTAGCACACCTGAAGAAACTTGAGAACAAACAGCAAACTAACCCCAAAGCAAATAGAAAACGACAAATAACAAAGATTAAAGTAGAGATAAATGAATGGGAGAACAAAAGAACAATAGAAATAATCTATTAAACCCAAAGTTGGTTCTTTGATAAAATCAACAAAATTGATGGGCCTCTAGCAAGACTGATGAAGAAAAAAGAGAGAGGATGCAAAAAAAGCAAAATCAGAAATGAGAAGGGGTGTGTTTCCTCAGACCCTGGAGAAATAAAAGAAATCAGAAAAGGATACTATGAACACCTATATGCCAAGAAACTAGATGAAATTTTAGATGAAATGAACAAATCCTTGGAGACACACAAACAAGCTGTGCTGACTCAGGAAGAAATAGAAGATTTCAACAAACCAAGCACAAGTAAAGAGATTCAATCAGTCATCAAAAAATCTTCCTACAAACAAAAGCCTAGGGCCAGATGGCTTCACAGGGGAATTTTATCAAACTTCCAAAAATAACTAACACTAATCCTGCTCAAACTTTTCCAAAAAATTGAGGAAAAACAAACTCTACCTAACTCATTTTATGAAACTAATTTCATTTTAATACCAAAACCGGGAATAGAATGCTATAAGAAAGGAAACTACAGACCAATCTTACAAATGAACACAAGTACATAAATCCTCTATAAAATATTAGCAAATCAAATCCATCAGCATATTCAAAGAATTATACACCATGATCAAGTGGGGTTTACACCAGGAATGTAAGCATGGTTCAACACAAGAAAATCAACTGTGTAATGCAGCACATTAACAAATCAAAAGGGAAAAATCACATGATCATCTTTACTGATGCTGAAAAAGCATTTGACAAAAGTTAGCATCTTTTTTTTCTGATAAAAACACTCCAAAAGATAGAATCAAAGGTAACTACCTCAGTATGATAAAGGGACTATGTGAAGAACCAATAGCCAGCATCATACACAATGGAGAGAGATTGAAAGCTTTCCCCCTATGATCAGGTACAAGACAAGTATGTATACTGTCACCACTACTATTCAACATTGTGCTAGGAGTTCTAGCTAGAGCAACCAGGCAGGACAAAGAAATAAAAGGTGTCCAACTTGGAAAGAAAGAAGCAAAAATCTTGTTATTTACAGATGCTATGATACTATACTTGGAAGACACTGAGAATCTACAGCAAAGTTACTTGAGTTAATAAACAAATGCAGCAAGGTGGTGGGATATAAAATTAATGTGACAAAATAGGTAACATTTCTCTATGCAAATAATGACCTAGCTGAGGTGACAGTTAAGGAAAAAAATCCATTCAAAATAGCAACTAAAAGAATCAAATACTTAGGAATGAGCTTAACTAGGGTTATAAAGGACTTGTATGCAGAAAACTACATAGCATTGCCAAAAGAAATCGAAGGAGATCTAAATAGGTGGAGACATTTCCTGTTCATGGATAGGAAGGCTAAATGTAGTTAAGATGTCTATTCTCCCCAAACTGATCTACAGATTCAACACAGTACCAATCAAAATTCCAACAACCTACTTTGGAGATTTGGTAAAGCTTACTACCAAATTCACCTGGAAGAGAAAGAGACCCCAAATAGCTTAAAACATCCTAAAAAACAAGAATGAAGTGGGAGGATTAAACTCCCTGACTTTAAAACCTATCATAAAGCCACAGTGGTGAAAACAGCATGGTACTGGCATAAAGATAGAAGCATTGACCAACGCAATTGAATCAAGAGTTCAGAAATAGACCACCAAATCTATGGGCAACTGATTTTTGACAAGGCTCTCAAATTCTTTGATCTAGGACAAAATAGTCTTTTCAATAAATGGGCATGGAAGAACTGGATATCAATAGCTAAAAGAATGAAAGAGGACCCCTATCTTGCACCCTACAAAAAAATTAACTCAAAGTAGATGAAACACCTAAATATAAGAACTAGCACCATAAAGCTTCTAGAAGGAAATGTAGGGAAACATCTTCAAGACCTAGTAATAGGAGGTAGCAACATAAACATTACTCCCAAAGCACAAGCAACAAAAGAAAAAGATAAATGGGAACTTCTCAAAATCAAATTCTTCTGTACTTCGTCAAAAAAGGTGAAGAGGCCACCAACTCAATGGGAGAAAATATTTGGAAGTCACATATCAGACAAAAGTTTGATTTCCAGTATATACAAAGAAATCATACAACTCAACAATGAAAGAACAAACAACCCAATTATAAAATGGACTGAAGATATGAATAGGCATTTTTCTGAAGAGCAAATACAGATGGCTCAAAAGCACATGAAGAGATGCTTATTTTCATTGGCTATAAAAGAAATACAGATCAAGATTACAGTGAGATACCACCTCACACCTATAAGAATGGCTGCTATTAAACAAACAGGGAACTGTAAACATTGGAGAGGATGTGGAGAAACAGGAACACTTATGCAGTGCTGGTAGGAATGTATAATGGTGCAGCCACTATGGAAGACTGTTTGGCACTTCCTTAGGAAGCTAAGTATTGAGTTGCCCTATGACCCAGCAATAGCACTGCTTGGTATATACCCAGAAGAGCTGAAAGCAATGACACAAACAGGCATTTGCAAACCAATGTTCATAGCAGCATTATTCATAATTGCCAAAAGATTGAAACAAACCAAATGTTCATCCACGGATGAAAGGATCAACAAAATGTAGTATATACAGATGATGGAATATTGTGCAGCAGTAAGACAAAATGACGTTCTGAAGTACATGACAAGATGGATGAGACTTGAGGACATAAGGCTGAGTGAAGTTAGCCAAAGAGAAAAGCATAGATACTGTATGAGTCCACTTTTATGAACAGCCCATAGATATAATCAGAGGTTACAAGCCAGAAACCAAAGAACAAGAATGGTATGACCACCTTTAGAAAATGCTTATAAGAAAATGGGCCCTAGATTTTTTTTAAGCTTTTAGAAAGACACATTAAAGCTGGAGTGGTGATTATTATTTCTGGATTTTGAAAGGCTGTTTTATATATATAAACTGATATTTAGCATTAAGAACAAAGCCAAACAAGTAGGGGTTAAAGCAATTCAGAATATAGGGGTAAGGAAGACAGTGTCTACATTTTAGAAACACACATCCTCTCTGAGACCAATGAAAGGAAGGTTTATTTGGTCTGGAATGGAATTTTCTGTAGTGCATAATCTAATTCAACCTATCTGTATAGTTCATTAGAACAACTGAAACACAGGAAGCACAGAACAAGAAAGAGGTCCTTTAATCCTGTATATTATTGTAATGCCTGGAAACATCCTAGAGTATATTAAGCAGATAACCAAAAAGTATTAGCAAAGTCCCCTGAGGGAGAGGAGAAAGACCATGGAATTATTAAACCTTACCATCAGGGAATCCCCAGATAGTGTGTCAAATTTAGGGACACCCAAATCAATAGGCTATGCCCTCGATCAGGAATCTTACTCTTGTGAAGCTTATGTAGGTAGTGGAGAAGCTTAGACTACCTATAGGCATGCCTAAGACTTACTTCTGGAAGACCTCTTTTGCTGCTCAGATGTAGCCTCAGTTTCTCTAAACTGAACTCTACAAATGAAATCATTGCCCTACCCCCTAAATGGGACATGGCATCCAGGAGTGAAAGTCTCCCTGGTGATCAGTAGGGGACTCCCAGGGAAGATTCCAGACCTGGCACTGTGGGATCAACAATTCCATCCTGACCAAAAGGGGAAAAACAAGTGTAATTAATAAAATATCCATGGCAGAGAGAGTTCAAAGAGAGTTGAGAGTCTACTCTGGAGGTTGCTGTTATGCAAGCTTCAGTTAGAATTTGCTACTTATCATAACCTGCCAACCCCCAACCAGAACCATTCCAACCAATCCTAAAGAATGCCTAGGGCAATATATAAGAGTCCACTAGGGTTCCAGGTACTAGAGTACCTTTCCAGAAACCTACACCTCCAGATGGGTCCCTGGTCCAGATAAGTCCTGAAACCTAGCCCAGCCTCTCCAGAACATCAGATAGTTCCATCTCCTTACCCCATACTAATGACAGACCATTCCAATAGCAAAAATTTATAATTGTCACAGCCCAAACAACCCCAAAGAGAGGCATGGAAAGATCAAAGGTGATAGTGGAATTATACAAAAAAGATAGGACTTAACAAATAAATATGAATGCTGAATCATTAAATTGATATCTCTTTTAGTCTCCAGTTTTTTAGAGTAGATGGAAGTAAAAATCTAAAATTGTGAAATTGTAACCAGTGTCAAAGTCTGAAATATATTTAACAACTAATTGTAGTGCTGTGCTCTGAAATTTATAGCTTTTTTGTATATATGTTGTTTTTCACAAAAAAAGAAGGAAAAAAAGTCAATTGTGATGATAAAAACAAATATTTAAGCCTTCTAGCCTCCTATATTCTTGAGCACCTAGAAGGAACAATATGAAAGGATCATATGGTAAACCCATGACAAAATCTGGGATCTGTCTTGTAACTACTTGTTGAAGAGTACTTTGAAAACTATTACCTTTTTATTTCTTTGCTTTGTATATATGCTATACTACACAATAAAAAAAAGTTTAAAAAAAAACAATGCTATCTGGGATAAGTAGCATTTAGATCTGTCCTGTGTGCATTGCAATTGAAATTTTTACTTGCTTCCATTTGCTTCATCTACAAACAATTTTGTCAGTCAGTTTCCCTCTTTCCTGCACCATTCTGAGATTGTACATCTGGTTTTAAGCTTCATATATTTGAAGGATATAGATCTGTTCTTCCTTCCTGTCTTTCTCCTCAGACTAACAATCCCCTCAGGTTTCCTTGAAAGGAAAATAATATAGCCACTGGGATATGTTTATCTTGTGTCTGTTCCACCAGCAGCCAGTACTGCCTCAGTCCCGCAATGAGAATTTGGAGTCTGAGGCATGAAAAACAGCCCATAAGAATTTCAGAGACTCATAAAGTTTGTAAACTAATGATCTGGGCCCTTCATTTTCTTTGGAGAGGAGGAAACCCAGAGTTGTTTAGAGCCAAAAGATTTTTTTTAACACATAAGAAAATGCCTTTATTTAGGCCTTCATTCCTTGAAATTTTAGACAAGTTGTCATTCTATAATAAAAAATCAAAACTAAAAAAAGGCATCTGTCTGTTGGATGAAATGGCTTTCAGAGGTGCAAGATAAGACAGTCTGATCCATGGCAGGGTTAGAATGACATAGCTTGGAGGCAATGGCAAACAACTATCATGAGAAGAGATGGCACTAAATGGGAACAGGGCCAGAAAGACAAAGAAAAATAACTTCAATCAAAGGGGCGTGATTAAAATTCCTTTCCTCTGCAAATACAGTGGGAAAAGTGAGAGGCACCAAGAGCTCAGGAGACAGAGGTAGACTCAAAAATTTATAAAATAAATAAAGAAGAAGAACCCTGCAGAGCCAAATGTTGGGGCAGCCTAGGTAATGAAGAATGGTCTCTCCCAAATATCTCACTCATTACTTTAGTACTTGACATGGCTACTATTAATCATTAATTTGGGTGATGGCATTATCTTTAGAGTCAAACTCTAATCATTGTATCCATTAAAAGAGAAGAAGAAAATGAAGTTGTTAGCATAGAAACATGAATTTAGTTTTCAGACTTATGGATACTCTGGAAATCTAAGACTAGAATTCTAGTAGAACCTAATTCAGGAAGATATATTTTAATAGACCCAATATTTCAGTAAACAGCTGAAGTATAACCTTATTCAATTCTCTTACTTACCACCCTCTGATATTTTTCCTTTTGATTTTTTTATCCTTTGACGTTTATTCTTTGACTCCTTCCACTAGTATCCATGAACAGGGAAACATGTCTTGCTTACCACTTTGTACCCCATGACTGGCACATTGCCAAACACACAGTAGGCTTGAAAAAACATTCTGTAATGACTGATGAATGAATGAGGGTAAGGGAAGAATAATGTAGGGAAAGTGTCAGAGAACTGTGAATATGTGTGTGTGTGTGCATGTGCATGTATGAAAAAGATAAGCTTAGGTGAGGAGAGGTAAGGTGCTAGGAACATGGGCAAGAAAAGAAAATTAAAGAGTTTATACAAATGGTCACTTAAAGTCCTAAAGTCAGAACAAAAATGAAAAAAAGAGGTGATCAAATATATATTTCTCATCTGTATTCAATATAGCCCTATAAATAAACATAATTTAATATGCCTTAATACACACTGAAAAACTATTTATATATATATATAGCTAGCTAGCTATTATTTGTATATGAACAAACCCTGGGAATGAGGCATGATCAGCAGCACCACTTCTGTATTTGGCCAGGACTTCTACAAAAACATCCCAAATGCTCTGTTAGAATGTTACTAAATTGGGTGCTCTGAAATGCCTGCTTTTAATTTACAGAAATAACAAGCATTTTGCTCAATTCCATGGTGGTCCTTGTTAAGCAAGTGCAAGCACTGGATGCTCATGAAATTGAGTCTATCAGCCTTGGTGGTGTTATTCATGACTGACTCCCAAGTTCTTGTACAGAAAACAGACAAACAGAACACTTGAGAATTTTAAAATTTAGTAAAACATAATCACTTTCTTTACTGTTTCAAAGTTATGCATAAAAAGTAGGTTTTGTAGTGATTTGACTTACCATCTTAGCTCCACAGAGCTTGAGTCAGATGAAAGGGTTGGATAAAGTAAATGGCCCTAAGTGTTCCTAATTACAGCTTTAAATTTGTTTAGTTTCTTGCTGTCTTTTCTTATTTTTTCTTTTTTTCTCTCTCTCCTCACCCCTTTCATATTTTTTTTGTCTATGGAAAAGAAGAAAGCTGAGATTAACTAAAGGCAAGATGAAGACTCAACTCCCTAACTGCCCCCCTCCCATTATTTTTAAGGGAAATTCTGTGGGTTCTTGTCCATAATATTTCTTTAGGGCCAAACCCTTGTTTTTCTGTGTATTGTTCTCACAATTCCCAGGGTTATCAGAAAGCTATTGCAATACTATTCTTTGAAAAGTTCAAGGGTATCAACTATATGTATCATAAACTCTATGAGATAGAGTTCATTCTTGGGAAATAAGAGAAATCTTCCTTCTCTTGAAGGCTTCTTCCAGTAGTTCAAAAATTTCTTCATCAGGAAGTCTTCACCAAAATGGGTACAAGTTCTGGAAAGTATAAAAGGGAGAACTGTATTTCTTTTTTCATACATCTTATTATATATTTATATATAATTAAAAGAAATGTAAGCTTTAGATTGTCACTGTGAACTGAGTAATTTCTTAGAATGGATTGGCTATTGGAAATATTTCTATTCAAAAATATTTTATTCCTTCCATGGCAGTGCCCACAGACACCTTATTTACTAATGTCACATTGCCCAATCTAATGGTAATATATCAATTCCCACTGTATTTTGTATAATAGGTCCTGTTGACACAGTTGTTTGTTCCCTACATCTTGGTATACTTTCATTACTGAGACTCTGAACCACCATCCGCTATTCTTTTTACTTTACTGGCTGATCCTTTGCTGGAGCTTAGTCTACTTTGCTGAGTGTTTCCCAGCTTCTTGGCCATAATCACTGGAAAGCCTCAGGGTTCACTGCTTGATATCATCTCTTCTCATTTCATTCACTCACAGAAGAGTATTCTTCACTCTCCTAGTTTTGAATACATTATCTCTTAAATTTGTGTCTACATCCATGACCACTCCCTTGAACTCCAGATTCTTATACCTAACTGACTCTTTGACAGATTTCCTTGTATAGCTAATGCACGTCTTAAACTTACCATGCCCAAAACTGAATTTGTGATCTCCACCAAAACACTTCCCCAAATGTGTTCCTCCCCAGATCTCAATAAATATGATGCCATTCTTCTATTTATTAAAATAAAAAAACTTAGAGTCATCCTTGGCCCCACTTTTTCTCTCACACAATGTTCAGTCTATCAGTAAATTCTGCCAACTCTGCTCTTTGATTCTTCCCAACCTGGTCCAAGCCCATCTGCATTTGGTTAAAGGTGTTCACACTGGTCCTTGTGCTCCTATGCATGACCCTACACTCCTAAATTTCAGGAAAGAACAAGAATTGACCACATTCCCAATGCCCCTCCAGAGCCTGGACTGTGCTCAGGCTAAAACTGGATAAAAGTCACTTGTGAAATAGTCCCTTTGCCATATATGCCCAGAAAGGCATTTAGTATGACATTCATTTGATGACTACATAAGAGCAGCACTCTGTTCTGGACATTAGGTAAACAGAAACAAACAAGGTAGCATTCTTGCCACTGGACTCATAGTCTAAAGAGGCATGGTAGATAAAGATGTATTTTAGGGGATTACTCCCAATGAAGATATAAAGATAAAATGGCATGTGACTTTCCTTAAAGTCATGCTTTACCCATTAATTCACTTATCATCATTACCATCTTGGTCTCTCTTCTCTTCTTTTAAGTCCCCTGCCCACAAATGAAGAGCAGGATGCCACAATACAGTACACAACTGATGCACACCCTCCAGAATGTATACTTCTCTATTAGAAGAGACTGGAATATGGGAAAGTAATATGTCTTAAAGAAGGACTGAGACCCTGAGCTAATAGTCATAAAGGAAATGTTACTCATTTTTCATGACCTTTTCTTTTTCCTGGAACAAGTGCCAATTTTAAACAACAAGTATTGATCTGTTCTAAGGGAAAGGGCAGAAGAGTTCCAATGCAACCTTATTCAATTCCATCTATTCAGAGGAATGAGGGCAGAGACATAGGTGTGGGTGGTTTGTTTTGAATCTAGATGGGGCTGGGTGTGTAGATGTGGAACCAGTCATTGGCCAAAGCTAAAGGCACCGTTTCATCAAATATAAATAACTCTGGCGGTAGACTCAAGAACTCCTTGGAAGGACTTATCACTGCTGCCTGCCACCCCAAAACCAAATTCCTTTTTTTTAATTTAAAGAAATACTCAATTGTGATTACAGAGTTGTGACTTACACAGGGAGGCTTCATCCAGTCATTTTAGCTTTCTGAGTCAGTCATCAGAGGGCCCAAAATGTTCCTACTGCTAGGTGATATGTAATAACTGCTTTAGCCTTTGCATGATTGCCCAGGATGCAGGAGCCAGGCCAAATTTCACCTGGCCAAAATATCACAAGAATTAATGACTTTTAAGAGAAGGTCACTGGCAGACTTTAGCTAATGAGATCACAAGACATGGAACTAATTGTCCAACTGAAGATATTTCACATAGAGAAAGGCATACTTCCCTGTCTGGCTAGTATGATATGTGGAGAGAACAGAACCCAGGAATGCGTAAATGTTTTTGAAAATCTTTTATGTGGTTTGAGTTAGGTGAAAGAGTCTTCTTGTCTCTAATCACATAGGATTAAATAAATTTCTACATAGCTTGATTTCTTTTTTCTTCAGAAAATTTTTAAACCTTTTTAATTGAATTTTATAACATATATACAAAGCAAAGAAATGAAAAAGTAATCATTTTCAAAGCATTCTTCAAAAAGTGGTTATAGGACAGATCCCAGAGTTTGGCATGGGGTACCATACAATGTTCTCATATTTTTCCTCTAGCTGCCCCAGAATATAGGAAGAGGCCACAGAGCTTAAATATTTTTTATCATCACAATTGACTTTTTCCCCTCTTTTTTGTGAACAATAACATATATACAAAAAACTAAAAATTTCAAAGCACAACACCACAATTAGTTGTAGAACATATTTCAGACTTTGACACTGGTTACAATTTCACAATATTAGGTTTCTACTTCTAGCTTCTCTAAAATACTGAAGACTAAAAGAGATACCAATTTAATGATTCAGCATTCATATTCATTTGTTACATCCTGTCTTCTTTGTATAATTCCACTATCACCTTTGATCTTTCCATACCTCTCTTTAGGGTTGTTTGGGCTATGGCAATTCTATATTTTTGAAATTGGAAGGGTCTGTCACTAATATGAGATATGGAGACGGAATTTTCTGATGTTCTGGAGAGATTGGGCTAGGTTTCAGGACTTCTCTGCACCAGGGACCTATCTGGAGCTGTAGGTTTCTGGAAAGTTACTCTAGTGCCTGGAACCCTAGTGGAATCTTACATATTGCCCTAGGCGTTCTTTAGGATTGGCTGGAATGGTTTTGGTTGGGGGTTGGCAGGTTATGATAGGTTGCAAATTCTAACTGAAGCTTGCATAACAGCAACCTCCAGAGTAGACTCTCAACCCTTTTTGAACTCTCTCTGCCATGGATATTTTATTAATTACACTTGTTTTTCCCCTTCTGGTCAGGATGGAATTGTTGATCCCACAGTGCCAGGTCTGGAATCATCCCTGGGAGTCCCCTACCGATCGCCAGGGAGACTTTCACTCCTAGATGTCATGTCCCATTTAAGGGGGAGGGCAGCGATTTCATTTGTAGAGTTCAGTTTAGAGAAACTGAGGCCACATCTGAGCAACAAAACAGGTCCTCCAGAAGTAAGTCTTAGGCATGCCTATAGGTAGCTTCTCCACTACCTACATAAGCTTCACAAGAGTAAGCCTCCTGATTGAGGGCATGGCCTATTGATTTAGGTATTCCTAAAGTTTGACACACTATCTTGGGATTCCCTGATGGTAAGGTTTAATAGTTCCATGGTCTTTCTCCTCTCCATCAGGGGACTTTGCTAATATTTTTGGTTATCTGCTTAATATACTCTAGGATGTTTCCAGGCATTACAATAATCTATACAGGATTAAAGGACCTCTTTCTTATTCTGTGCTTCCTGTGTTTCAGTTGTTCTAATGAACTATACAGATAGGTTGAATTAGATTATGCACTACAGAAAATTTCAGTTTCAGATCAAATAAACCCTTTTTCCATTGGTCTCAAAGAGTATGTGTGTTTCTAAAATGTAGACACTCTCTTTACCCCTATGTTCTCAATTACTTTAACCCCAACCTATTCAGCTTTGTTCTCAACTCTAAATATCAGGTATATATATAAAACAGCCTCTCAAAATCCAGAAATAATAATCACCACTCCAGCCTTAATGTGTCTGCTCTAAAAGCTTACAGTCTAGGCCCCTGTTTTCTTATAAGTATTTTCCAAAGGTGGTCATACCATTCTTGTTCTTTTGTTTCTGTCTTATTTTGTGTCAGCAAATGTCCCACATGTTTACTTACATCGTAGCATGTCTCATGACATTTCTCTTTTCTGTAGCAGCACAACCTTCATTCTTAAGTATACATAATATACATATTAGTGAAGTATACATTGTTCACTAATATGCTTCTCTGTCAGTGCATTCTTCAGTCACTTATATTTATCAGGCATTATGAAGAGGGCCCAAAGTCCACAGTCCATCAACATTCTCTATTTTAGATAATTTTATTGCTCCCAAGAGATAGAAAACCAATAAAACACCCTCACCAAATACAAAATTTAAACCTCCTCTTAATGCTTATACCTCAGCCCATTATTTACCTCTGCTGTTGCTGTGGTAGTGCTGATGATTTCCTTTGAACATAGCTCATAGCATACAATAGCAGTTTTCACCTGTACCCTGGACTTAAACACTCTTTATACAAAAATGATATCTTTGAATTAATTCTTGAGAATTCATTCATATTTCCAGTGTGAGTCTGTGGGACACATAGGTCTATACAACCCATTTTAATCTTGTTCATCTTCCATATAGTAATATTACTTATAAACCCACCGGAGAATCACCTTCACTCCTTTCTATCCCCATACACTGGCATTCAGTGACATTAGCTAATGGTTTACACACCTCTACCTTCTATGTATGTATCTCTAAATCCCCTATATTCTGTATCATAAGCCTTTGATTATACCTTTATGCTGGTCATAAAAGTGGAATCATACAGTATCTTTTCTTTTCTGTCTAGCTAATTTCACTCAGCATTATGTCCTCAAAGCTCATCCATCTTGTCATGTGCTTCAGGACGTCATTTTGCTTACTGCTGCATAATGTTCCATCATACATACATACCACATTTTGTTGATCCACTCGTCTGTTGATCGGCATGTGGTTTGTTTCCATCTTTAGGCAATTGTAAACAATGCTGCTATGAACATTGGTGTGCAAATGTTTATTTGTGTCATTGCTCTCAGGTTTTCTGGGTATGTACCAAGTAGTGCTACTGCTGAGTCATAGGGCAACTCGATATTTGGTTTCCTAAGGAACCACCAAACAGCCTTCCACAGTGGTTGCATCATTATACATTCCCACCAGCAGTGCATAAGTGTCCCAGTGTCTCCACATTCTCTCCAACATTTATAATTTCTTGATTGTTAAATAACAGCCATTCTTATAGGTGTGAGGTGGTATCTCATTGTAGTCTTGATCTGCGTTTCCCTTATAGCCAGTGAAAATGAGCATCTCTTCATGTGCTTTTGAGCCATCTATATTTGCTCTTCAAAAAAATGCCTATTAATATCATTAGCCCATTTATAATTGGATTGTTTGTTCTTTTGTTGTTGAGTTGTGTGATTTCTTTTTATATACAGGAAATCAAACCTTTTTCTGATATGTGATTTCCAAATATTTTCTCTCATTGGGTAGGCTGCCTATTAACCTGTTTTGACAAAGTCTTTAAAAGTGCAGAAGCATTTTATTTTGAGAAGTTCCCATTTTTCTATTTTTTCTTTTGTTGCTTGTGCTTTGGGTGTAAAGTTTAGGATGCTATCTCCCATTACTAGGTTTTGAAGATGTTTCCCTACATTTCCTTCTAGAAGCTTTATGGTACTAGTTCTTATATTTAGGTGTTTGATCTACTTTGAGTTATTTTTTGTGTAGGGGTGTAAGGTATGGGTCCTGTTTCATTTTCTTGGCTATTTGTATCCAATTATTCCATGCCCCATTTTTGATAAGACTGTTTTATCCCAGTTCAGAGGATTTAGGGGCCTTATCAAAAATCAGTTGACCATAGATTTAGTGATCTATTTCTGCACTCTCAATACAATTCCATTGGTCAACGCTTCTGTCTTTGTGCCAGAACCATGCTGTTTTGACCACTGTGGCTTTATGATAGGTTTTAAAATCAGAGAGTGTTAATCCTCCCACTTTGCTATTCTTTTTTAGGATGCTTTTAGCTATTCGGTGTCTCTTTGCCTTCCAACAGAATTTGGTAGTTAGCTTTTCCAAATCTTCAAAGTGGGTTGTTGGAATTTTGATTGGTACTATGTTGAATCTGTATATCAACTTGGGGAGAATTGACATCTTATCTATATTTAGCCTTCCTATCCATGAGCAGGGAATGTCTTTCCACCTATTTAGATATCCTTTGATTTATTTTAGAAATGTTATGTCATTTCTGCATAAAAGTTCCTTACAACCTTAGTTAAGTTCATTCCTAAGTATTTGATTCTTTTAGTTGCTATTTTGAATGGAATATTTTCCTTAACTGACTCCTCATCTAGGTCATTGGTTGTGTATAGAAATGCTACTTATTTTGGCACATTAATTTTATATCCCACCATCTTGCTGAATTTGTTTATTAGTTCAAGTAACTTTGCTGTAGAATTTTCAGGATCTTCCAAGTATAGTATCACAGCATCTGCAAGTAATGAAAGTTTTACTTCTTTTTTTCCAGTTTGGATGGCTTTTATTCCTTTGTCCTGCCTGATTGCTCTAGCTAGAACTTCTAGCACAATGTTGAATAATAGTGGTGACAGTGTGTATCCTTGTCTTGTACCTGATCTTAAGGGGAAAGCTTTCAATCACTCTCCACTAAGTAGGATGCTACCTATTGGTTTTATATATTCTCTTTATCATATTGTTGTAGTTATCTTTGATTCCTATCTTTTGGAGTGTTTTTGTCAGAAAAGGATGCTGAATTTTTTCAAATTCTTTTACAGAATAAATCGAGATGATCATGTGATTTTTCCCCTTTTGATTGTTATTGTGCTATATTGCAGTTATTGATTTTCTTGTGTTGAAACATCCTTGCATTCCTAGTATAAACCCTACTTGGTCATAGTGTATAATTCTTTTAATGTGCTGTTTGGCTTTGATTTGCTAATATTTTATTGAGAATTTTTGCATCTAGTTCATTAGGGAGTTTTACTTGTAGCCTTCCTTTCTTACAGCATCTTTTTTTCGTCCACCATTTGATCTTATTTTACTGATAATCATTAGTGAATAAAATTTTCCTGTGGCTTTTTGATGCATTACAACACACCTTTTAGCAGTAGCTTCACAATGCTTATAATGTATTTGTTTACTCCAAATTGCTGATGTCTAGACCCAGAATTTCCTTTATGATGTCAAGTGGTTCCTCTTTCTGAATTCATAAAGTGGCCCATTCAGTTCATGTTTTACAAGTTCCTTTACTATTCTATCTACTGCTGTTTTTTTTTTTTTTTTTTTTTTTTTTTTGCAGTGAGCACACACATACAACAGGAGAGGAATAATTAACCCACACCCTTGTGTTCAGAGAATGCAATCTGAAATTGTATGACTGAAGTTTGGTCCTGGGAACCTTCTTAAAATATCCTCGGTGGACATAAAAGTTACCCTTAGTAAATTAATAGTGCAGCTTTCACCAGGGATTGGGGGGAGGGGCGGGAAGATGACAATTCTGCTCACATATGATGCCACCCTTCCATAAATGCTTGAAACGAATGGCTACAAAACTCCGTGATGTGCAGAGTTGTCTGCAATTATAATAGTAAGTCATCAGCCATCGGCTTGGATGAGAAGCCACAGACACATTATGGCTGCAGCTGAGTGACCACTTTTCGCTGAGGTAGCGTAACCACCACAGAATCCAGAGCAAAGGGCTAGCAGCATTTCTCTCATCTTTTATAATCATTGTACATTGAGACATTTGTCTCCTTTCATTTGTGCACTCTTCTTTCATTCTTCCCACAGACAGAACTGTATTCTCAGACACAGCTTTTGGGTAGAGGAGAAGCTGGTTATCTCGGTGTATGATTACACTGGCTCCTCCATCAATCAGGTGACAATTTTCTCTTCTTCCAAGACTTCATATTACAAAGCCAGGACCCAAATTTGGATTACTGTACAGTAATGAGGATTCTGCTTATGACATAGCATGGGTGTAATCCCACATGTTTTGTGAGGTTGGCAGTTTCACATTTCAGTGGGTGGTGCCTTTGCATTGGATCACTGGATGTTGATTCGCTGGGTACAATCGACACGAGACTTAAACAGGGAGGGCTGTCATGGGGATGTAGAGTCCAAGGTCTCTAGGACAGGCCCCAAGCTGGCAGCTCCATGAAGATCCTCAATGAACTCCACAGGAGAGCCTGGCTGGCTGAAGCAGGCAGAGTGACTGTCTCTTCTGAATCTTCTTTAAAAGCCTTCTGGTGATTAGATTAAGCATCACTCATTGCAGAAGACACTCCTCTTAGCTTGGCTTAAGAAAAGCTGATGGGTCCAGACATTTCTGTCAGCTGGGAACTCACCTTAGGAACTCTGCTAGCTTTCTCTTTTGGCCTCTTGTTTCATGAAGCTACCCCAGAGGTGTTTTTCTTCTGGATCTCCAAAGGTCTCTGGCTGCATAGGTTCTGTTGGCTCTCTCTTATAGCATCTTTACCCAGTTTTGGTATTAAAATGACATTAGCTTCATAAAATGAGTTAGAGTTCCTTTTTTCTCAATTTTTGGGAAAAGTTTGAGCAAGATTAGTGTTAGTGCTTTCAGGAATGTTTGTTAAAATTCTCCTATGAAGTCATCTGACCCTAAGCTTTTCTTTGCAGGAAGATTTTTGAGGACTGGTTGAATCCCTTTGCTCGTGATTGGTTTGTTGAGATCTTCTATTTCTTCCTGAGTCAGTGCAGCTTGTTTGTGTGTCTCTAGGAATTTGTCCATTTCATCTAAGTTGTCTAGTTTGTTGGCCTACAAACTATACAGGGCCAACAAACTATAGTTTGGATACTACAGTGCATAGTATCCTCTTATGATTTCTTTTATTTCTTCAGGGTCTGTGATAACACACTCTTTCTCATTTCTGATTTTGTTTACTTGCACCCTCTCTCTTTTTTTCCTTGTCAGTCTTGCTACTGGCCCATTAATTTTATTGATTTTCTCCAAGAACCAACTTTTGGTTTTATTGATTCTTTCTATTGTTCTTTTGTTCTTCCATTCATTTATCGCTACTTTAATCTTTGTTATTTCTCTTCTCCTATTTGCTTTGGGGTTGGTTTGCTGTTCTTTCTCAAGTTCATCCAGGTGAGCAGTTAAGTCCTCGATTTTTGCTCTTTCTTGTTTTTTAATATAGGCATTTAGGGCAATAAGTTTCCCTCTCAGCACAGTCTTTGCTGCATCCCATAAGTTCTGACAATCTATAGTCTCATTTTCTTTCATCTCCAGATAGCTACTGATTTCTCTAGCAATTTATTCTTTGACCCACTGGTTGTTTAATCTCCATATATTTGTAAATGTTCTCATTCTTTGGTGGTTATTGGGATCCAGCTTCATCTCATTGTGATCAGAGAAAGTGGTTTGAATAATTTCAATGTTTTTAAATTTATAAAGACCTGTTTTGTGCCCCAGCATATGATCTATCCTGGAGAAAGTTCCATGAGCACTAGAGAGGAATGCATAACCTTGACCTTTATATATCTGTTAGGTCTAATTCATTTATCAAGTTCTTTAACTTCTCTATTTCCTTGATCATCTGTCTGGTTGTTCTATCTATAGAAGAGAGTCATGTATTGAAGTCTCCTACTATTATTGCTGAAATATCTATTGCTCCCTTCAGTTTTGCCAATGTTTGTCTCATGTACTTTGGAGCTCCTTGACTGGGAGCATAAACATTTATGATTGTTATATCTTCTTGGCAAATTGATCCTTTAATTAGTATATAGTGTCTTTCTTCATCTCTCATGATGTCTTTACATTTAAAGTCTATTTTGTCAGATATTAGTATAGCTATTCCTGCTTTTTTTTTTGGTTACAAGTTACATGGAAAATCTTTCACTTTCAATCTATTTGTATCCTGTGTCTAAAATGAGTCTTTTACAAGCAGCATATAGCTGGATTATGTTTCTTAATCCATTCTGCCAATCTGTATTTTTAATTGGTAAGTTTAGCCATTAAAATTCAAAGTTATTACTAAAAGGCATTTTTTGATTCCACTATCTTATCTTTTTTATTTTATTTATCAGATCTCTATATTATTTTCCCTCTTTCTCTTTGTATTCTTTAAATTACCCTTAGTGGCACTCTTCAATTCGGTGCCTTCCTCCAGACCTCCCTCTCCTGTCTCTTTTTTTTTCAGCTGACAGAACTCCTTTAAGTATTTCTTATAAGACAGGTCTCTTGTTGACAGATTCTTTCAGGTCTTCTTTTTCTGAGAAAATTTTAATCTTTTCCTCAATTTTAATGGACAACCTGGGTTGGTACAAAACTTTTGGCTGGAAGTCTTTCTCTTTCAGGATCTTGAATATATTATACCACTGCCTTCTCACCTCCAGGGTCTTAGTTGTGCAGTCTGAACTCAGTCTTATTTGATTTCTCCTGTATGTAGTAGATTGTTTTTCTCTTATCACTTTCAGGATTTTCTCTTCAACATTTAACAGACTGATTAGTATGTGCCTTGTGGAAGGCTTATTTGGATTTATTCTGTTTGAAGTTCTTTGGGCTTCTTTGACTTGTATGTTTATGTCCTTTATAAATGTTGGGAAGTTTTCCCCCATTATATCTTCAACTAGTCTTCCTGGTCCTTTACTCCTCTCTTCTCCTTCTGGGACACCAATGATTCTTATATTTTCATACTTTGTTTTATCTATCATTTCCCTGAGTTCCAATTAAATTTTTTTCCATTTGTTGTTTTGAGTCTTCGAAGTCAATTATCTTGTTCTCTTTATTACTTACTCTTTTTTCTTTCTCATCAAATCTGATGTTGTGTGCCTCTAGTATGTTTTATATTTGGTCAACAGTGTCTTTAATCTCTTTGATTTCCACTATTTTTCTATTTATTCTTTCAAATTCCTCTTTATACTCTTCTACTGTCTTCTTGAGCTCCTTTATGTCATTTTCTATTCCACTTATTTTATTAAGTAGAGTAGTATGGACATCTTTGATTAGTTGTTCCAATGTCTATGTCTCCTCTGGTGTTTCAATTTGAATGTGAGGCAAGGCTATATCTGTCTGCATTGTGATATGCTTAGAGATTTTCTGCTGTTTTTGTTGAATATAAATATCTTGATTGATTTACTTTGGGAGTTGATTTCTTTCAGTAGTCAAACGCCTTGTGCTTGCGGGATGGTTGTACAGCAGGAAGCGGGGAACCAGGTGGAGCACTCAGTGCGATGATTTGTTTCAGGGCAGGTATGGGCACAGGTTGGGGATGTTATGCTGATGCTTGTGAATGTGGCTGCCCAGCAGCCAGGGAGGATTAAGCTGTGTGGGTGCACTGGTCTGGGGTGCATAACCCTGGTGTGCTCTGGTCTAAGGCATGGGGCCATTTGTGTACTTGCACAGAGCTATGTCAGTAGTTTGGCTTTATGCCATCGTGGATTGGGGGCAAATGTGACCCGGCTGCCCAGGTTGGCACTTTTTCAGAGCTAGAAAGTGAGGTCAAGGGCTGTGTGCATGCACAGTTCTAAGACTGCTGTGAAGTGTGGTTCCCAGAGCTGAATGACATGATTGGGGACACCTGCACATGCATGGGCCTGGGAGTGCAGTAAAGTGATGCGCTAAGCTCAGGGTGGGCAGGGTAATGCTGTGCAAGACTATGGGTGGGTGGCAGGGGTAGCCTAGGAATGGAGATTAGTGCCCACAACCTTTATGTGCTAGTAAGAGGCTGCAGGGAACAGGGAGGGGGAGGTAGTGTTTGGGAGGGGTGCAGGAGAAGTGGGTTGGGCTGCACTTGGGGTGGGTGTGTGGTGCAGGTACATGCACTGGAGGCTGGTGGGGTGGGGGTGCTTGGAGTGCAGGAAATGGGTGCAGGTGATGGGGTTCTGGTGCGTGGGATGTGGGGTGAGTCACAGGTCACAGGGCTATGCTGGTGGGGATAGCATACCCAAGGAATGTGGCCTGGCTTACTTCCTAGTCGGGTATTCCCATCCGTGCACTCCTGCAGGCTCCATAGCGCCACAGCTCTGTGCCAGGTTCCAGTTTTCTGCCTCTCAGTTCCTCGGCCTATGCAACCAGAGCTGCTGCACGTGGTGCAGAAGGCTCTCCCAGGTCAGCTGCACTCTTGAATTGCTGCCTCAGTTCCCCTCCTGCCCCTTCTCTAACTTTTCCGTGGAGCAGGGCTACTCTTGAGCTACTCTAATCAGTCATCTTCCTGGAAGTCCCTCTTCTGAGATTTTGTATGATGACTGGAACTTTGTCTATAAGAAAATGAAACATGCACATATGGAAAAAACACTGCCAACTTCAACTAACTTTTTCACTAACAGATAGCATAACTATTTGTTTGCTTGATCACATAAAAAATTTTAGGAATGGCAAATAGAACCCCAGTTTTTCAATTAGAATACTGTAGTACTAGATAGCAAGCTTCTTGAAGGAAAGGAACCCACATTCTGTTTTTCAGTAACTGTATGTTGCCTATTGCAGTACCTGGATATACTAGATTCACAGTACCTCTTCCATGATATGAATTGCCTAGTAGGTATATTAAATTTGTGGACATGAAATATGTAGTGCTGTGGACACACTGATACACAAAAGGAAAGGATGCATCCTTTTCATTCATTGTTTTTTGTTCATTTGATCAAAAGAGGTGCTTAGAGTGCCTACTCTGTGCCAGGCATCATGATTGGGTTAGGGGTTGAGATGTAGGATGGCACATTTTCTACCTTGAAAGGTTGAGAGTCTAATGTAGGACAGGGAGAAGAGAGGTGGAGAAAATATATAATAACCTAAAATTATACTGCAAAAAAAGGAGGACTGGCATAGGTATATCAAGTAAGTGCTGAGGACAACAAAAAGGCTTTGCTAAAAGAAAACAGGGAAGTCTTCAATGAAGAGGTCACCTTAGGCAGCTCTTAAAAGAATGAGTGTGTGTCTATACCTAGTAAGAACCCCCTTGTCTATTCTGTTTCCCACCAATTTCATTCCAGTTTTTTTTATTAAATTTGCCAAAGGAAAGACAGCAGGCTGAGTCACACCTAGGAATCTGTCATGATCTATTTTATGTACCCAAACATCAAGAAGCCAATTTTTTGAGATTTCTAATATACTAAAACTTCAAAAACACCAAAATAATGTTCCCAAACTTTTGAAACAATTTAAATATTTAATAAATGTATCTTTTATTGCAAAAACACTGTGCAATATAAATTGTCATATTCATACAAAAATAGGATTTTATACACACACACACATAAATAGTGGTTCAGATAATGATACTCAGTGATGGAGCATGAGCTCAAGTTTATTCACTTCATTTGAAGATTACATAAAACCATAAATTTGAGATGCCTTCATGAACGTGAGATCTGGGTCCCATGGCCCTCATGAACCTTCATTGTGATAAGTCCCAAATCACTGAAGAGACCTAGTGTGAAGTTTACAGAAAATTACATTAAAGCAAGGACTCAGGCATAAATATGATGCCAAAATGTTCCAATATAAAAATAAATTTACAAAGCCTCAGGTATTAAATGTTGCCTATTATCAAGATAGGCCAAGATTCAGGTAGGAAGGTAGAGGAGGCATGTTTGATTAGATTATCTAACTTAGTATGCAGATTAGTAGTACAACAACCTCTTAGCATTAGCAAAGAAAATTCACATGCACACAAATAATACATAGAATGTCAGCAATATGTATATGGCATCGTCTCTGTATACTCAACTTACAGTTAAAACAAGGCTGTATTTTACATGTATTTTTTCTTTGAACCCACACTTTTCTAAAAAAAAAAAGGCAGGAATGTAAGAAGTTCCTTGCCACCTGGGCCTGTCCATAGGGTAGCTCAAACAAGATAGTTGGCATCACTGAGAAAGAACTACGGGGATAAATGTGTGCCAAGACCCAAACCATAATCTTTTGTAATCTAATCTTTCATCACATTTTCTGTGTTCTATTTATAGGTTGTAGCAGCTAGCTCACATTCAAGGAGAGGGGTTACACAAGGCTGTGACTGTCAGGAGGTGGGGCTCATTGAATGGTATCTTAAACACAACCTACCACAAAGAGGTTGAAGTAAAATCTGAATTGGCATTCTAACTCATTGGATTACCACATGAACAGATGTTGCAAAACTCTCCACAACACTGTACCTGGATGAACCATTTCTTGCCCTCTCCCCAAATCATGTGAACCATTGAGGAGGAGATTGGTCTTTTCATCCATGAAAGAATGAAGCCTTTCAAATAAATCCATGAACTCACACTCATCTATAAACAGATACATACAAACAAGTTGCACTTCTAACTGTGAATGCAAGAAAGTAAAAAAGTAGTAGACTTGAGACTCATGTTTTACACAATTTTCTAAAAGCCTGAGAAAACAATTAACTGAACTGCTGAAGAATGTGTACCATGGTGAAAAAGAAACTTCATTTTTCACAGTTCTTGGCCTCTCTGTGTTTCTATTTGGAACCTAAATACTGAGCAATTTCAAGTTGTTGCTTTTAATTTCCTCTTTAATAAGCACAGAGGGCAGTGAGAAGGAAGAATATATTTTCTCAGTTTTATCGTGTTACCCTATTCATGTCTCTTCCATTACCTCTCCCTGTCTGCTGATCCAATTACCTCAAAAAGTTCAAGAAATTGAGCTTCTATTGTTCCACTTGGGGCAGTTTTATGAAAATGAACTTGCCATCTGAAAAAGATTGTTTTCAGTGGTAACAATGACTTTACTAATAAGTAATAAATTCCTCAGTGAAAACTAGACACCTGTGAAGTTTCAACTTTTAAACTCTCACCATAAGCAATGCACCAAAAAGAATTTTAGAACTTTTGACAATAGTAAAACATACTTTTTTCATCTGCTTCTAACTCAAACACAATACATTTGTGTCTCTTTTTCCAAAAGAAATACACATTTGGATATACGCCAGATGTACATCATTTCTGCCAAAAGGATAGCTTTCTACAATATTTCATACAAATTAAAATGGTCTTGAAGAAGAAGCAAGAAAATCACAAGGTCACAGACTACTTAAACTAATTTTCAGTAGTCTGCACCTCAATGTTTTACTCTTGAGTTCTACCTGTATGCTGGACATAGCCAGTGAAAATTCCACAAAATATCTCTAACTCAGCATGCTCCAAAAAGAACTCAACCTCCTTCTCTCAAAATATCAGGCTCATAGATCTGTATTAGTACTTATTTAATAACCACAATTATCTTATTTTATAGGAGAAGGTTAAAGGAGACTTAACCTTAACTTTCACCTTAAATAAGTTGTCCAGTACTATCAGGGGTTAGAAAGCAATATTTCCTCCCTTCCGGTCCTTCATTCTTCTGATTCCATTTTTTTTATTAATGGCACCATTTATGGCCTTTAGTCTTCAGGCCCCCTGCCACCATAATCACTCAAGTTCTCATATTTTGCCTGGGACTACTGAAACAACCTTTGTTTTAGTTAAAATTTTACACTGAAATGAATTCACCAGAAATAGGCTGGCTTTACAATGGGGGTTTATTAAATTATAAGCTTACAGTTCTCAAGGGGTGAAAATACCCAAATCAAGGGATTATCAGATATCTGGGCTCTCTGTCAGATGGCAAGACACATGGCATTTGCTGGTCCTTCTGTCCTGGATTTCGATGCTTTCAGCTTCTGGCTCCTCCACCTTTGGCTTTCTTTCTGAGCTTCTATTTGTGTCTTTCTCTCTCAGCTGCTGTGTTTTCTCTCTATTTCAGGCTTTTATACCTTTATAAGAGGTATAATCCTCTAGTAAGGAGATAAAGACCTACTGGGGCATGACATAAACACAGTTTTGATCATTTCATGGAAAAGTTCTAAAGCCTTGCATGTCTTCCCCTTGTCAACCAAATAAACATATTCTCTATATCTTAGCATTCTTGACTCTGCATAAACTAACATCTATAGACCTTTCTAAACTTATTTTCCATATGACACTCTGTTCTCTGACTAAAGTGATACACTCTCGTTCCAAAATATATCTCATTCTCCTTCCTCTGTGTTCCCATCAAATCTTGTACTTGAAGTAACAACACTTTTCAAAGTGGTGAAATCCTGCCTATCCTGGAGTCCAAGGTAAAGGTTAGCTTTTTAATTAAGTATTTACTGATTTAGCCAACTAATATGAACATTACTTTATCTGAAATTCTTTCTGTCTTATTTGTGGGCCTGAACATATTCTTTCAAGGTTTTGAGTTCTACAACTACACCTTTAACCAATCCTATATCATAAGAATCGAAATGACAATGACTATTTGTTATTCAGCTGTGTTCCTTATGTGTGGCTACTATGACTCTAATTCCCAACAAGACTCAATTAAAGTTTATTGCATTGATAGGGGACTGTGGGAAAATGGCAGAATAAGAAGCTCCCAGAATCCGTCTCTCCATTAGAACAACTATTAAACAGGCAGGAACTGTTTGAATCAGCTATTTTGAGATTACAGAGTCTAGGAGAACACTGTGCAGCATCCAGTAAAAGCAGGAGAGAGAGGATAGTAAATCACAGTAAATACCAGTAGTAGTTACCATCACCTATCCCCAACCTTACAGAAGGCAGAAGTGAAATAATCAACCCTGGTCCCCGGCACAACTTGCTAGTTCCCCAAGATCCGGGGTGTCCATTATGTCCACTGATCACTGTTTTGTTTTGTTTTTTTGTATGCTGTACGGTGGGGGTCACGTTTCATTCTTTTTCCATGCAACTATCCCGTTATTGCAGCACCATTTGCTGTATTTTTTTTTTAATTTGGAGGGGAAGTGTGCAACCGGGAATTGAACGAGGGTCTCCTTCAGGGCAGACAAGTGATCATTGTTTTGATGTTCTCTTTCAGATCCACTGAGGGCCTAGCTCTGAGTGTAGCCATTGTTCCAACCAACTTTGGGCAAAAGTGTCAGAGAGATATGCAAAGATGACACATTTCCTCAAAATAACAGAAAACATTTAAAGAGCAGTATTTATTATAAAAATGGCAAATCCAGAAAACACAGCTTCAAAAAACCATGGGGTGGGGGGAGCCATAGGAGAAGCTTCTGAGACTCTTCCTGGCCCATCCCTAGAGCAGTGTGGATCCAAACAGTGTTCCCTTTGTGGGTCCCTGGCTTTGTTCTCGCTGGGAAGACTGACTTAAAAAACTCCTCCCTAGCTTATGCCCCTTTCCAGAATTTGTCTTCCAGGCAAAAGTAGCCTAAGATAGAAAAACTGTGTAAGAAACAATTGGGTCTGGCAGCCTGGGGAAAAAGCTTAGCTGCTTTAAGTCCACAGTGGAACACCAGGGAGAGGGAAATGGTCTGTTTCCTGGATGGTAGAGGGCATACAATTTCTGTAAACAAGGGAGCACCTAAGACCATCACAAGCATAAAGCCCAGGATGAGGCACAAACCCAGAAATGACAGGGGTGGGGGCAGATATGAGTATTCTTTGAGATATTGTGCACCTTATTGATGACTTTTTTTTTTTTAAGCTTCACTGGAAAAGTTTAGGTTGTGACCCTGGGTGTTTAGCACAAACTCGCATGAGTTGACAGTGTCCCCTGCAATACTGGTGGTGTTCAAGGCTGATATTGCCTTCTGTTGCTCTTGGATTCAGCACTGGACTACTTCCCAACTACAACCTCAAAGTGGGTCAGCCTATCAGGGAGTACTTCCAAAGGTACTCAAAGGCACGAGGACGCAAACCCAATGGTTGGATTGGTTGTGTTCATTGTATGGTGGGCCCAGGATAGAAACACATTTTCAGTTGTGTTCCAAGTGTTAACACAAGCAATTAGCCATAAAAAAGAGCAGAAGTCAGTAGTGAAAAATATAAAAACTTGTTAAGAACACAGAATTATGTCCTTGCTTTAATATAAGATTAGTGTAGGTTCCTTTTTAGTGATGATGTCTGTCATAGCAGAGACTTGTCCTAGCTGACTATACTGTACCCTTCATACCACCATGGGAGGAGCTGTTACCTCTAGATTCATAGAGGTAACAATAATCTAGCATACCTTTGCCACAGCCATGCCCTTTGGAATTGGATGCTTGCCTGTCCATGGCCACTATGTCTTGCTGGGTACTCTCTCTTCCAGGAATTTTGGGGTTAGCTCTAAAGTAGTGGGGGCCTCCTGTCTATCAGAAAGAAGATCCTGATTCATTTCCTTGGGTGCTGGCCATCCCAGATCCTAGTGTTTTATTCTGGGGTTATGGGGAGAAGTTTTTATAGTGTTATTCAATATTGGGTGGCATTTAATTCAGAGCTCCAGGTTGCCTCTGTGCATTTCCATACTTGCATGGCTTGTGTGAGGGCTGGTACTGCAAAGATTCTATCTAAAGTTGGTATATTTTTCTTGGTGAGAGGTTCATTAATGTTTCTGAAGGCCTCTAGTAGGACTACTGCCCTTGAATCACTGCAAATCATTGTCAGGAGTGGCTCATTCATAATCATCAAAGAGACAACCCTTCACCAGCTCCATGGACTTTGGTGTCTCATTTCTGTTTCCACTCAGAAGATATCTGCTACTGGTTGTATGGCTACAACTATCCAAGACTGGTTGGCCTGAATGGGTGCTATCCATATGCCAAGAATTCTGTGGGGGTGTCCCTTTTTCTTCCCTTATCCATTGGGTTTTTCTAAGGGCAACTGTAGGGCCTCTTCTGATTCTGTGACGTGGGCCTCAGAAGGACTTATAACTCCAGGGATATGAGACTAGATGCTAAGTATGCCCTTTGTTGTACATGCCACCATACTAATGTGTATTCTGGACTACTGCTGAAGCAAACCTTACAAGAACCCTTCTACCAATCTCTTAGTGGAAATGTGGTTTTTAGTTTCATGGCCCTATACCCTGTGATGGCCTCTGTTTATAGTAAGTCTTAGTACACAGCTAAGAATTGTTTTTCTGGGGTGCTATAGCATTGTTCAGCTCCTTTGAAGAATTGAGACCAAAACCCTGTGGGTTTATGTGTTTTCCCATCCATTTACTATAGGACCTATCACATTCTGTCCTTTGTGACAGAGACATCTAACTCAAATGGTCACCTAGAGTTAGAGCTTGCAAGGCCTGTGTTGGACTAATAAATTTTTTGCTTTGGTAAGACATCCTCTTCTTTGCACCCA
Source organism: Tamandua tetradactyla (assembly GCF_023851605.1). Lineage (NCBI taxonomy): Eukaryota > Metazoa > Chordata > Mammalia > Pilosa > Myrmecophagidae > Tamandua > Tamandua tetradactyla. The sequence continues at coordinate 49,022,968 of NC_135336.1, forward strand.
TGATCCCAAGCAGCTACCCTTTCTAATAGCCTATACAGGCTTGTCAAGCAAGAAGAGAAGATCCCCAACAACCTAGCAACCCCTCAAAAATCTGTACCTTTTTGTCTTTATAAGCTTGGATCTTATTTATCATAGTAAATGGTAAAATATGAATCTTACCCAACTATACCATTCCCAGGAACTTATCTGTCTTTCCTGGTCCCAGCATTTTTCTGGTAGCTGATTGCCCATCCTTTTTTCTGGAAGTGTTGCCAGACCCTCCCTATGACTTTCTGTAAAAGATTTGGGTCTACAGGGGTTAAGAAGATACTGTCCGCATAGTGTTCTATATGTACTCGTGGAAATGGACCTCAGGTAGCCAAATTCCTTGCTCTTAATCCATTACAGATAATAAGGCTATGTATATATCCTTAGGAAAAGACCTGGAAGGCTTACTGTCATCCCTCCCATGGGAAGACCAACATGTCCTTTGACCGTTTTTCTATTAGTATATTACAGAAAGTATTGGCTAAATCCATAACAATATGATCAATCTCTAGACAGGTCACTATTCGTTATTTGATCAGCCCTTGAGGATAATAAGGTAAATGAAACTGCACTTTATCCCCTTCTTTTGTGCCCAATCTTGTATTAGGGAATCAATGAAATTGAGTTACTGGTTACTAAAGATGAAACTGGGGGTGCCATATATATAGTTTACAGTGTCTCTTGTCATATGGTCAAACACTCCTGGTAGAGATTTGACTTGCACTTGAAAGGAAAGAGCGGACACCATTCCTGGCTTTAGAAACCCACGTATACTCAAATAATGGCAACAGCAACTCTGGCTTCAAGTGGTCTCAGTGTCTAGCTGGCAGATGACAAAGTAGCTGAGGAAGTGAATGGGCACCAAGCTCACTCTGTCATTGTTGTGCATGGCAGGAAAGCAGAGTCCAGTAGGCCAAAGAGGTTCAGAACATCCTCAGACACAAGTCCACTATTAGCCACCCTTTTCCCCCTGCCTCAACACAGATAACTTGGCTCCTGCCACTAACAGGCTTCTGAGGCTGCTGTGAAGGGGCATGACAGAGTGCCAAGCAGCCCCATACTCATCTTGGACACCTATCCCTTCTCCATGCCTCCCCAAAGTGCTATGGCAAAAGCGAGTCAGGAGACAGTATAAAGCACTGAAGAGAACCCCCACCTTGGGACCTCTGACCCTCTCCTGCCTTAACCTTATTCTGTACTAGGTGACCAGCATGCAGAGATGATTCTTTTCCCTGGTCCTAGGAGCTTATCACCTCCACCAACTCATTGTTTCACCTTCACTGTCTACAGGATTCCAAGACTTTGCATTCCAATTAGGAATCTTCACTATAGTAGATAACTTCATGTTAGGGATCCTTTCCCCAAATCTCTGCTTACCACAGGCCAAAGTATTCAACCTAGATTCCCCTTCTTCAACCTTCCCTGCCATTTCAGTTATTGGCAAAATTGCAGTTGACCTCGTATCTTGCTTCAACTCACCTCTTACTCTAGTTTAATTACTCTGCCTCAGATGATAGCTGTGCTTCAGTGGCCAGTTTCACTACCTACAGTAGGGGCCATCCTGTCCCTGGCATCAGCATCTCTGTCTCCTTGACAGCTGATTTTAGTATTTGCTTGCAAATTTTAGTATTTGCAAATTTTAGTATTTGCAGTATGGAGGCAAGACCCAACTGATTTTCTGGAGCACATGTCTACTCCCAGGGGAGCCTGCAGTTGTCTAAGAGACCTGTGACAGAGCCCCACATAGATGCTTGCATCCGTCCCAGAATTTTTCCAGTTGTTCCCTCTTTTCTGCAGTCCATTTCTCTAAAATTCTGTTGAATATTATGCCAATTGTTGTCTCCCTCTGAACCAGCAGCAGGACTCATCCTGAAAGAAGAAAACGGTGCAGGATCAAGCTGAGAATCAAACTGCTTCACAATTGTGACTGTTCAGATTCCTATAAAAAAAAACACTTCAAAAGATAGGAATACAAGGGAACGTCCTTAAAATGATAGAGGGAATATATGAAAAACCCACAGCTAATATCATCCTCAATGGGGAAAAATTGAAAACTTTCCCCCTAAGATCAGGAACAAGACAAGGATGTCCATTAACACCACTATTATTCAACATCATGTTGGAGGTTCTAGCCAGAGCAATTAGACAAGAAAAAGAAATACAAGGCATCAAAACTGGAAAGGAAGAAGTAAAACTATCACTGTTTGCAGACGATATGATATTATACGTCGAAAACCCGGAAAAATCCACAACAAAACTACTAGAGCTAATAAATGAGTACAGTGTGCTGGTTTGAAAGGAAGTATGCCCCCTAAGAAAAGCCATGTTTTGATATAAATACCATTTCTAAAAGGTAGAATAATCCTTATTCAATACTGTATATTTGAAACTGTAATGAGATCATCTCCCTGGTTGATGAGATTTAGTTAAGAATGGTTGTTAAACTGGATTAGGGGATGAAATGTCTCCAACCATTTGAGTGGGTCTTGATTAGTTTCTGAAGTCCTATAAAAGAGGAAATATTTTGGAGAATGAGAGATTCACAGAGAGCAGAGAATGCTGCAGTACCACGAAGCAGAGAGTCCACCAGTCAGCGACCTTTGGAGATGAAGAAGGAAGATGCCTCCCGGGGAGCTTCATGAAATAGGAAGCCAGGAGAGAAAGCTAGCAGATGACACCGTGTTTGCCATGTGCCCTTCCAGCTGAGAGAGAAGCCCTGACTGTGTTCGCCATGTGCCTTCTCACTTGAAAGAGAAACCTGAACTTCATCGGCCTTCTTGAACCAAGGTATCTTTCCCTAGATGCCTTTGATTGGACATTTCTTTAGACATTTTTTAATTGGGACATTTTCTTGGCCTTAGAACTGTAAACTTGCAACTTATTAAATTCCCCTTGTTAAAAGCCACTCCGTTTCTGGTATATTGCATTCCAGCAGCTAGCAAACTAGAACATACAGCAAAGTAGCAGATTACAAGATCAACATTCAAAAATCTGTAGCATTTCTATACACTAGCAATGAAAAAGCTGAGGGGAAAATCAAGAAACGAATCCCATTTACAATTGCAACTAAAAGAATAAAATACCTAGGAATAAATTTAACTAAAGAGACAAAAAACCTATACAAAGGAAACTACAAAAAACTGCTAAAAGAAATCACAGAAGACCTAAATAGATGGAAGGGCATACCGTGTTCATGGATTGGAAGACTAAATATAGTTAAGATGTCAATCCTACCTAAATTGATTTACAGATTCAATGCAATACCAATCAAAATCCCAACAACTTATTTTTCAGAAATAGAAAAACCAATAAGCAAATTTATCTGGAAGGGCAGGGTGCCCCGAATTGCTAAAAGTATCTTGAGGAAATAAAACGAAGCTGGAGGTCTCACGCTGCCAAATTTTAAGGCATATTATGAAGTGTCATGGTTAGGGACAGGTGTCAACTTGGCCAAGTTGTGGTACCTGTTCATCTGATTGGGCAAGTGCTGGCCTGTCTGTTGCAATGAGGACATTTCATAGGATTAGGTCATGATCACATCAGCTACATCCACAGCTGATTCCATTTGTAATCAACCAAAGGGGAGTGTCTTTTGCAATTAGTTATGAATAAATGCAATCATGGGAAGCCTTTTAAGGAGGACTCAGAGGAGACAGTTCCCATTCCTGCTTTGGCTGGTGAGCCTCTCCTGTGGAGTTCATCCAGGCCATCCATCAGAGTCATCGGCTTCGCAGCCTGCCCTGTGGATTTTGGACTCTGCATTCCTACGGTCACATGAGACACTTTCATAAATTTTATATTTGCAAGTGTTCCCTGTTGATTCTGTTTCTCTAGAGAACCCTAACTAATACATCTTGGCACCAGGAGTGGTTCTTAAGGAACAGAATCTTAAAAATGGGTTTTTATGAATGGTTTTCTACTCTGACTGGACTCAGAGACACTAAGGACTCTGATTCCTGTAATCAGAATGACACTCCCAATCCATGGACTGAGTTGGCAAAGGAGATAGTCAAAATATCATCATTCGATTCTCCTAATGCTTCACTTGTACGAAGCCAGACTCTGGGGGATAATGTTTTTGACACCTTTACAGAGTTTTGTAGAAATAAGAGTTATAGAGATGTTGGTTGGTTGTTGTTAGATACACTGTCTACATTAAAGAGTGAAAGGGATGGGCTTAAGGCTTCAAACGAGAAGCTTTAGTGCCGTCTGAAAGATGTAGAGGTTTCTATGAGTATCCTGAAGGAAAATCTTATTTCCTGTAGCCGTAGACTTGAGATTTCTGAAAATCAGACTCAGAATCTTATTGTTAGAGTAGCAACTTTACAACATAAACTGAAATCTCAGTCTTGCATGGTGTCTGCCGTTAAAGTGAGGGCATTGATGGGAAAGGAGTGGGACCCTGAAAAATGGGATGGTGACATATGGATTGATAATGATGGTGGGAGTCAGGTTGAAACCCTAGACCATGCTGAGCCTTCTTTAGATAACCCTGTAATAGTCTGCCCTGAGGACATAGCTGCCCCACCTCCAGCCTGCCTTGAGGAATTGGCCACCCAGCCTCCTCCTGAAGGGATTAGCCCTAGAGTTATTAATCCTGTTTCACCAGATGAAACTGTAAATGAAAGCCCTGAAGGAAATGGCTTGGAAGAGATCTCTAATTCTTTTCATGACCCACCCCCACCACCCCTCATTTCTTCTAGACCTATAACTAGACTAAAGTCCCAACAGGCCCCTAAAGGTGAGGTACAAAGTATTGCACATGAGGAGGTACATTATACTCCAAAAGAACTGTGTGAGTTTTCCAATTTATATAGACAGAAATCAGGGGAATATGTGTGGCAATGGATTTTAAGAGTGTGGGATAATGGTGGGAGGAATATAAGGCTGGATCAGGCTGAATTTACTGATATGGGCCCACTAAGCAGAGATTCTGCATTCATTGTTATAGCTAGAGCAGTTAGAAAAGGTGTTAACGGCTTGTTTGGGTGGTTGGTTGAAACATGGATCAAAAGGTGGCCAACATTACCTGAGGTTGAAATGCCAGAACTGCCCTGGTATAATGTAGATGAGGGGATCCAGAGGCTTAGAGAGATTGGGATGTTAGAGTGGATTTATCATGCAAAGCCTGTTCTTACACTCCAGGAATGTCCAGAGGATGCACCTTTTACCAGAAGAGCGAGAAATAAGTTTGTGAGACTAGCACCATCATCCCTCAAGAGCTCTGCGGTTGCACTTCTCAGTAGGTCAGATATTACTGTAGGAACTGCTGTCACTGAGCTGGAATCCTTAAACACAATGGGGCTGACAGGATCCCAGGTTGGCAGAAGCCAGGTGGCAGCACTTAATCACCAAAGACAGGGCAGACACGGCTATTATAACAGACAACAAACTCAAAGGAGGCATCAAAATTATATGACACGCAGAGATTTGTGGCATTGGCTAGTAAATCATGGGGTGCCTAGAAATACAATAGAAGGGCAGTCTACTAAATTCTTGTTGGAGCTGTATAAACAAAAGAGTTCTAGGTCAAGGGAACAGAAATCTAACCTGAATTACAAAAACACAGAGTCACGGCTCCTTAATCATCAAGACTTGAAACAGTTTACAGACCCTGAGCCCCTTGAATGAAGGGGAGGCCAGGTCCCTATGGGGGAGAAACCTGTTACACTGCCACAAATTTATACTGTTAACCTTCCTCTAAGTCTTCCCCAAGGAGACCGACGGCCTTTTACCAGGGTAACTGCATTGGGGAAAAGGAAATGATCAGATATTTCAGGGATTATTAGACACTGGTTCAGAAGTGACATTAATTCCAGGGGACCCAAAACGTCACTCTGGATCACCAGTCAGAGTGGGGGCTTATGGAGGCCAGGTGATCAATGGAGTTTTAGCTCAGGTCCATCTCACAGTGGGTCCAGTGGGCCCCCGGACCTATCCTGTAGTTATTTCCCCAGTTCCAGAATGTATAATTGGCATAGACATACTGAGCAACTGGCAGAATCCCCACGTTGGTGCTCTAACTCATGCAGTGAGGGCTATTATGGTGGTAAAAACCAAGTGGAAGCCACTAGAAGTGCCCCTACCAAGCAAAATAGTAAATCAAAAGCAATACCATATTCCTGGAGGGATTGCAGAGATTACTGCCACTCTTAAGGACTTGAAAGATGCAGGGGTGGTGATTCCCACCACATCCCTGTTCAACTCTCCTATCTGGCCTGTGCAGAAAACAAATGGGTCTTGGAGAATGACAGTGGGTTATCGTAAACTCAACCAGGTGGTAACTCCAATTGCAGCTGCTGTTCCAGATGTAGTATCATTGCTTGAGCAAATCAATACATCCCCTGGTACCTGGTATGCAGCTATTGATCTGGCAAATGCTTTTTTCTCAATAGCTATTAGTAAGGACCACCAGAAACAGTTTGCTTTCAGCTGGAAAGGTCAGCAATATACTTTCACTGTCCTACCTCAGGGGTATATCAACTCTCCAGTTCTATATCATAATCTTGTTCACAGAGACCTTGATCATTTCTCCCTCCCACAAGACATCACACTGGTCCATTATATTGATGATATCATGTTGATTGGACCCAGTGAGCAAGAAGTAGCAACTACTCTAGATTTACTGGTCAGGCATTTGCGTGTCAGAGGATGGGAGATAAATCCAACAAAAATACAGGGGCCTTCCACCTCAGTAAAATTTCTAGGTGTCCAGTGGTGTGGGACATGTCAAGATATCCCTTCTAAGGTGAAGGATAAATTGTTGCAACTGGCCCCTCCCACAACTAAAAAAGAGGCACAACGCCTAGTTGGTCTTTTTGGATTTTGGCAACAACATATTCCTCATTTGGGTGTGCTACTCCGGCCCATTTATCGAGTGACCAGAAAAGCTGCTAATTTTGAGTGGGGACCTGAACAAGAGGAGGCTCTGCGACAGGTCCAGCCTGCGGTGCAAGCTGCTCTGCCACTTGGGCCGTATGATCCAGCAGATCCAATGGTGCTGGAAGTGTCAGTGGCAAATAGAGATGCTGTCTGGAGCCTTTGGCAGGCCCCTATAGGAGAATCACAACACAGACCCTTAGGATTTTGGAGCAAAGCCTTACCATCTGCTGCAGATAACTACTCTCCTTTTGAGAAACAGCTTTTGGCCTGCTACTGGGCCTTAGTAGAGACTGAACGCTTAACCATGGGCCACCAAGTTACCATGAGACCTGAGTTGCCTATCATGAGTTGGGAGTTGTCTGACCCATCAAGCCATAAAGTTGGGCATGAACAGCAGCACTCTATTGTAAAGTGGAAATGGTATATATGAGATAGAGCCAGAGCAGGTCCTGAAGGCACAAGTAAGTTACATGAAGAAGTGGCACAAATGCCCATGGTTTCCACTCCTGCTGCCACATTACCTTCTCTTTCCCAGACCAGCACTATGGCCTCTTGGGGAGTTCCTTACAGTGAATTGACTGAGGAAGAGAATACTCGGGCCTGGTTTACAGATGGTTCAGCATGATATGCAGGTACCACCTGAAAGTGGACAGCTGCAGCATTACAACCCCTTTCTGGGGTGTCCTTGAAGGACAGTGGTGAGGGGAAATCCTCCCAGTGGGCAGAACTTCGAGCAGTGCACCTGGTTGTTCATGTTGCTTGGAAGGAAAACTGGCCAGAGGTGCATTTGTATACTGACTCATGGGCTGTTGCTAATGGTTTGGCTGGATGGTCAGGGACTTGGAAAGACCATAATTGGAAAATTGGTGACAAAGAGGTCTGGGGAAGAAGTATGTGGCTAGACCTTTCCGAGTGGGCTAAAAACATGAAGATATTTGTGTCTCATGTGAATGCACATCAGAGGGTGACTTCAGTAGAGGAAGATTTTAATAATCAAGTGGATAAGATGACCCGTTCTATGGATACCAGTCAGCCTCTTTCCCCAGCAACTCCTGTTGTTGCTCAATGGGCTCATGAACAAAGTGGTCATGGTGGTAGGGAAGGAGGTTATGCATGGGCTCAGCAACATGAACTTCCACTCACCAAGGCTGACCTGGCTACAGCCACTGCTGAGTGTCCAATCTGCCAGCAGCAGAGACCCACACTCAGCCCCCGATATGGCACCATTCCCCGAGGTGACCAGCCAGCTACATGGTGGCAGGTTGATTACATTGGACCACTCCCTTCATGGAAGGGGCAGCAATTTGTTCTAACTGGAATAGACACATACTCTGGATATGGGTTTGCTTTCCCTGCACGCAATGCTTCTGCCAAAACTACTATCCGTGGGCTTACAGAATGCCTTATCCATCGTCATGGTATTCCACATAGCATTGCTTCGGATCAAGGAACACACTTCACAGCAAATGAAGTGTGGGAATGGGCACATGCTCATGGAATTCTCTGGTCTTACCATGTTTCCCATCATCCAGAAGCAGCTGGATTGATAGAACGGTGGAATGGCCTTTTGAAAACTCAATTACGGTGCCAACTAGGTGGCAAAAACTTGAAAGGCTGGGGTAATGTTCTCCAGGAAGCTGTGTATGCTCTGAATCAGCGTCCGCTGTATGGTGCTGTTTCTCCCATAGCCAGGATCCATGGGTCCAGGAACCAAGGGGTGGAAATGGGTGTGGTGCCACTCACCATTAGTCCTAGTGATCCAATAGGAAAATTTTTGGTTCCTGTCCCTGCTACCCTGAGTTCTGCTCGTCTACAGGTTTTATTTCCAAAACGGGGTGTGCTTTCTCCAGGAGAAACAACAGTGATACCACTGAACTGGAAGTTAAGATTGCCACCTGGTCACTTTGGGCTACTTATGCCTCTGGATCAACACACCAAGAAGGGGATTACATTATTGTCTGGGGTAATTGACCCTGACTATCAGAAGGAAGTAGGACTGCAACTACATAATGGAGGTAAAGAAGAGTTTTCTTGGAATATAGGAGATCCCCTGGGGCGTCTATTAGTACTACCATGCCCTGTGATCAAAATCAATGGAAAACTGCAACAACACAATCCAGGCAGGACCACTAATGGCTCTGAGACTTCAGGAATGAAGGTTTGGGTCACCCCACCAGGCAAAGAACCATGGCCAGCTGAAGTGCTTGCTGAGGGGAAAGGGAACATGGAATGGGTAGTGGAAGAAGGTAGTGATAAATATGAACTTCGACCACGTGATCAGTTACAGAAACGAGGACTGTAATGCTGTTTTGTTCGTGTTATACTATTTAAGTTGTAGATATCAAGTTTAAGAATGAATGTTGCCCAAGGATTTGCACCCTATTCTGGAGAGATTTCATGTGTTTCCAGTTATATGCAGGACAGTTGAGTATTGTCAAGTAAAAGAAAAAATGTGTGCTTATTTGTTTTCATTTGGAAATTAAGTATGGTTTAAGGTTATATATATATATATATATATATATATATATATATATATATATATGCACCAAGTTGACAAGGGGTGGACTGTCATGGTTAGGGACAGGTGTCAACCTGGCCAAGTTGTGGTACCTGTTCATCTGTTTGGGCAAGTGCTGGCCTGTCTGTTGCAATGAGGACATTTCATAGGATTAGGTCATGATCATGTCGGCTACATCCACAGCTGATTCCATTTGTAATCAGCCAAAGGGGAGTGTCTTTTGCAATTAGTGATGAATAAATGCAATCATGGGAAGCCTTTTAAGGAGGACTCAGAGGAGACAGTTCCCATTCCTGCTTTGGCTGGTGAACCTCTACTGTGGAGTTCATCCAGGCCATCCATTGGGGTCATCGGCTTCACAGCCTGCCCTGTGGATTTTGTACTCTGCGTTCCTACGGTCACGTGAGACACTTTCATAAATTTTATATTTGCAAGTGTTCCCTGTTGATTCTGTTTCTCTAGAGAACCCTAACTAATACATGAAGCCACAGTGGTCAAAACAGTATGGTATTGGCATAAAGATAGATATATCGACCAATGGAATCGAATAGAGTGCTCAGATATAGACCCTCTCATCTATGGACATTTGGTCTTTGATAAGGCAGTCAAGCCAACTCATCTGGGACAGAACAGTCTCTTCAATAAATGATGCCTAGAGAACTGGATATCCATATGCAAAAGAATGAAAGAGGACCCGTATCTCACACCCTATACAAAAGTTAACTCAAAATGGATCAAAGATCTAAACATTAGGTCTAAGACCATAAAACAGTTAGAGGAAAATGTAGGGAGATATCTTATGAAACTTACAATTGGAGGCAGTTTTATGGACCTTAAACCTAAAGCAAGAGCACTGAAGAAATAAATAAATAAATGGGAGCCCCTCAAAATTAAACACTTCTGTGCATCAAAGAACTTCATCAAGAAAGTAGAAAGACAGCCTACACAATGGGAGACAATATTTCAAAACAACATATCAGATAAAGGTCTTGTATCCAGAGTTTATAAAGAGATTGTTCAACTCAACAACAAAAAGACAGCCAACCCAATTACAAAATGGCGAAAAGACTTAAACAGACACCTCTCAGAAGAGGAAATACAAATGGCCAAAAGGCACATGAAGAGATGCTCAATGTCCCTGGCCATTAGAGAAATGCAAATCAAAACCACAATGAGATATCATCTCACACCCACCAGAATGGCCATTATCAACAAAACAGAAAATGACAAGTACTGGAGAGGATGCGGAGAAAGAGGTACACTTATCCACTGTTGGTGGGAATGTCAAATGGTGCAACCACTGTGGAAGGTAGTTTGGCGGTTCCTCAAAAAACTGAATATAGAATTGCCATACGACCCAGCAATACCATTGCTAGGTATCTACTCAAAGGACTTAAGGGCAAAGACACAAACGGATATTTGCACACCAATGTTTATAGCAGCATTATTTACAACTGCAAAGAGATGGAAACAGCCAAACTGTCCATCAACAGAAGAGTGGCTAAACAAACTGTGGCATATACATACGATGGAATATTATGCAACTTTAAGACAGAATAAACTTATGAAGCATGTAATAACATGGATGGACCTAGAGAACATTATGCTGAGTGAGTCTAGCCAAAAACTAAAGGACAAATACTGTATGGTCCCACTGATGTGAACCGACATTCGAGAATAAACTTGTAATATGTCACTGGTAACAGAGACCAGCAGGAGTTAGACACAGGGTAAGATAATGGGTAATTGGAGCTGAAAGGATACAGACTGTGCAACAGGACTAGATACAAAAACTCAAAAATGGACAGCACAATAATACCTAATTGTAATGTAATTATGCTAAAACACTGAATGAAGCTGCATCTGAGCTATAGTTTTTTGTTTGTTTGTTTGTTTGTTTGTGTCTTTTGTTTTATTATTATTATTTTTTATTTTTATTTTTTTTTCTATATTAACATTCTATATCTTTTTCTGTTGTTTTGCTAGTTCTTTTCCTAAATCGATGCAAATGTACTAAGAAATGATGATCATGCATCTACGTGATGATGTTAAGAATTACTGATTGCATATGTAGAATGGCATGATTTCTAATTGTTGTGTTAATTTCTTTTTTTCTTTAATTAATAAAAAAAAAGAAACAAACAAACAAAAAAAGCACTTAATGTCAGGGTGATCATTCCCTAAGCATTTATTAGGGGACCTTGTAGAAAGCTGCAGCTACTTTATGGCAGCAAGACTGCAAGAAATTCACTTGAGTGTGTCTGTAACTTGGCAACTACTTTTTAGATTTTAGAGAGCTAGGCAACAAAGGTGACTGAATGTCAGAGGCTTCTGCGCAAGATTTGGGAAAACATCTGGGTATGTGCTTTTTTCTTAAAACAAGATAACCTCGAGGAAGGCAGCATTCAAGGTTATAGTAGGTAAACATGATTGGCTTCCAAGGAGCTATGGGGAGGGATGCGGGAGTGAGGAAGGGCAGGGGAAAAGCCAATACTTGATCAGGTAGGAGATACTATGTGCATCGCACACAAGGAAAGATTTCTGAAAGCTGCAAAGGAGAAGAAATATATTATGTACAAGGGGGTTCTAATTAGATTAAGTATAAATTTCTCATCAGAAACCATGGAGCCAAGGAGGCAGTAAGTTGAAATACCGAAAGTGCTGAGAGAAGACAATTGCCAAGCAAGAATTTTATATCCATCATGACTTTGTTTAAAAAATGAGGGAGAGATTATGACATTCCCAGGTAAACAAAAGATGAGGGAGTTCGTTGCCACTAGACCTATCATACAAACAATACTAAAAGGAATTCTTCAGACTGAAAGGAAAGGACACTAGACAGCGGTTCAAAGCAGCATAGAGAAATAAAGACTTTGGTAAAGGTAACTATTTGGGTTATCTGTATGCCAGTACTAGTGCATTGTGTTTTTTGGTATGTAACTCATCTTCTTACTACTTGTGGTTACTAAAATGAAAGTGCCTAAAAAGTTATAATAAATCTATGGTTTTTGATGCAAAATATAAAAGTTGTAATTTGTAACAAGCACCCAAAAATGTTGGGAGGAGTGAGAGGTATAGGAATAGTGTCTATATATATATATGCTATTGAAGTTAAGTTGCTATTAAAAATAAAAAATGATGGCTACATATTTAGGATGCTGAATTTTAACTTCTTGGTAGCCATAAAGACAATATATGAAAAATATATCCAGAAAGAAATAAGAAGGGACTCAATATGTAACAACACAAAAACTAAAGTAAATATTAATATAGGCATTAATGGAAGAACTGAGGTTAAAAAAAGTGTACAACTTGCAAACACTAAATAGCAAAATGGCATAAGAAAGTCCTGCACTATCAGTAGTTGCTTTAAATGTAATTGGATTAAACTCTCCTATCAAGAGGCGGAGATTGACTAAGAAAAAGCAAGTCTCAACTACAGGCTATTTACAACAAATTCACTTTGATTCAAAGACATAAGGGAGTTGTAAGTGAAAGGATAAATAAAGTAACCATGAAAGTATTACCCAAAAGAGAGTTGGGGTAGTATACCAACATCAGAGAAAATAAAAACTGTTACAAGGGAAAAACAAGGTCATTAATACTGAAAAGGGATCAGTTCAACTAGAAGGCATGACAATTATAAATATATATATATAGTCATCTGACAGCAAAGCCTCAAAATATATGAAGTAAATAGTGACAGATCTGAAGGGAGAAATAAACAATTCCACATTAATAGTAAGAGACTTTAATACAACACTTTTAATATTAATAGAACATTTAGACAGAAGGTCAGTAAGGAAATACAGGTACTGAATAATATTATAAACCACTAGGCCTAATAGAAATTTATAGAGCATATAACAACAGCAGCACATTCTTTTATACAGCACATGGATCATGCTCTATGATAGGACATATATTAGGTCACACAAAGGTCTCAATAAATTCACAGATATTGGACTCATATGGCATATGTTCTACACTAACAATGTAATGAAACTAGAAATCACAGAGGAAGAAATGGAAAATTCACAGATGTGGGGAAATTAACAACATACAATTAGCAAACAGCCAAAGCATTAAAGAAGAAACCACATTGGGAAATGTCTTGAGGTGAAAATGAATGAACATGCAAAATATCAAAACTTAAGGGATGCAACAAAGGTAGTGCTGAGAGGGAAATTTATAGTTCTAAATGCATACCTGAGAAAAGAAAAAAGATCTCAACCAAAAACTGGAGGATCAGATGAAGAAAAGCAAACTAAACACAAAGTGAGCAGAAGGAAGGGAATAAAAAGAGATAAATTAAATAGGAATAAAAATCAAAAGGAGGATCAACAAAATGAAAAGTTGTTTCTTTAAAAAGATCAGTAAAATTGACAATTCTTTAGCTGGATGGATGTAGAAAAAAGAGAAAGAACACAAATAACTGATATCAGTAATGAAAAAGAGGGTGAATACTACTGACTCAATTGAAATAAAAGGACTATAGGAGGATATGATAGAAAACTCTACACCAACAAATTAGATAGGCTATATGAGATGAACAAATTCATAGAAACATGCAAACTACTTACACTGACTCAAGGAGAAATAGAAGATCTCAACAAACCAATAACTAATAAAGAAATTGAACTGTAATAAAAAACTTCCCAATAGAGAAAAGTCAAGGACTAAATGGTTTCACAGGAGAATTTTATTAAACATTTCAAGAAGAATTATCACCAATCCTGCTCAAACTCTCCCAAGAAATGGAAGAGGAAGGAACACTCTCTAACTCATTCCATAAGACCAATGTCACCCTCATACCAAACTCTGGTAAAGACACCACATGAAAAGAAAGTTACAGACCAATAACTCTTAAGAACATCAAAATAAAAATCCTCAATGACATACTTGCAAACAAAGTCCAATAGCACATTAAAAGAATTATACACCAGGATCCAGTGGGATTTATCCCAAGCATGCAAGTGTGGTTTAACATAATAAAAACAATTAATATACTTCCCCAATTTTTATTAACAGAATGAAAGGACAAGACCACATGATCATCCCAGCTGATGCAGAAAAGTCATTTGAAAAATTCCAGCTCCCTTTCTTGATGAAATCACTTATACTTAATGACAAAAGAATGAAGTCTTTCCTCTAAGATTAGGGATAAGACAAGGATGCCCACTACCATGCCTGTCATTTAATATTTTCTGGAAGTTTAAGCCTGAGCAATTAGGGAGGAGGAAGAAATAAAGGCACCCAAATTGGAGAGGAAGAAATAAAACTTTCCTTATTTGTAGTTGACTTGATCATACATACAAAAAATCCTGAAAAAGCCACAACAAATTTAGCTAAATTAATTTAGCAAAGGCAAGCTACAAGATCAAAAAACAAAAATCAATTGTGTTTCTATACATTAGTAATGAATAATATGGAGAATAAATCAATGAAAAAATCAATTTACAGTAGCAAATGAAAGAATCAGATATCTAGGAATAAATCTAACCAAGCATGTAAAAGACTTGTACACAGAAAACTATAAAACAATGCTAAAAGATTTCCAAGAAGACCAAAATGAATGGAAGGACATTCTATGTTCGTGTATTGAAGGATGTCAATTCTACCTGAAGTAATTTATAGATTCAATGCAAAACCAATAAAAATTCAACAATCTTCTTTGCAGAAATAGAAAAGCCAGTCATCAAGTTTGTATGGAAGAGTGAGGGGTCCCAAATAGCTAAAGCCATCTTGAAAAAGAGCAAAGTTGGAGGACTTACAATTACAAAGCCACAATAATCAAAGCAACATGGTACTGATAGAACAGACATATAGACCAAAAAAATCAAATTGAGAGTTCAGAAATCAACCTCACATTTATAGCCAACTGAATATTGACAAGGGTGCCAAGCATGCTTAATTGGGAAAGAATAGTCTCTTCCACAACAGCCAATGGGAGAAAGCATTTCAAAACCACATATTTGATAAGGGTTTACTATTCAGAATATATAAAGTAATCCTAAAGCTCAACAATAAAAAGACAATCCAATTTAAAAATGGGCAAAAGACTTGAACAGACATTACTCCAAAGATATATAAATAGCCAAAAAGCTCATGGGAAGATGCTCAATATCATTAGCCATTAGGTAAATACAAATCAAAGTCACAATGGGATACCATTTAACACCCACTAGAATGACTACTATTAAAAAAAAAAGCACACAATATTACAAATGTTTGAGAAGATTTGGAGAAGTTGGAACACTTATTCAATGTTGGTTGAAATATAACATATAGAAGCCAATGTAGAAGACAGTTTAGCTATTCCTCAAAAAGTTAAATATAGAATATACACGTGCATAAGGCTTGGGAATCCCAATTCCAGGAATGTACCCAAAAGAATTGAAAACAGGGACTCTAAAAGATATTTGCACACAAATACTCATATTGGTAGTATTCACAATTGCCAAAAGATGGAAGCAACCCAAGGGTCTATCAATAGATAAAAGGATAAACAAAATTTGGTATACACACACAATGGAACATTTTTCAGCCGTTGAAATAGAGTGAAGTTCAGGGTGGGCCACGGTGGCTCAGCAGGCAGAGTTCTCGCTTGCCATGCCAGAGACCCAGGTTTGATTCCTGGTGCCTACCCATGCGAAAAAAAAAAGAGAACGAAGTTCAGATGCATGCAAAACATGGATAAACCCAAGACATCATGTTGAGTGAAATAAGCCAGAGAAAAAAGGAAAAATGTCATATAATCTCACTGACATGAAGCAATTAGAATCAGCAAATCAATGGAGTCAGAAATAGAATACAGCTTACCAGTGGCCAGAGTAGAGATAGAGAGTGGGGAATTAAACTGTACAGAATTTCTCTGTGAATTGATGGAAAAATTTTTGTAATTGATGGTGGTAATGATAGCACAATATTGTGAATATAATTAACCAATTGAATGTGGTTAAAATAGAAATTTTGGGTTGTGTATATGCTACTAGAATATTTTTTAAAAATCCATAGGACTGTACAACACAAACTGTGAACCATGAGGAAAACCATGATTCGTAATACCTAAGAGTTCAATTATAAAAATGATCTTTCATCAAATGCAGCAAATGTACCAGACCATGGCAAAATGTTAATAATAGCGCAGTATACTGGAACTTTATTTTATACATGATTTTTCTGTTAGCCTACAACTCCTCTAATAAAAAGTAAAAAAATAATTTTTTTTTATTTAAGAACTCCAGTCCTTCCCTGGAATAGAATCAAAACCTTTCAAGATAGATGGCTGTCAACTTATCATTCAAATACCTCCAGTAGAGGTACAAAAAATTCCTCTTAAAAGCCTTTTCTTTCAGTTGCCTCTATCTTATTGCAGTGGCCTTACCCAGGAGAAGGTGATGAAGCTGAGGTTTTCAGATAGTGGAACAAGATTGGTAGTGTCACAAGACTAGGACATTATATGATCTCCTTTCATGTAACATTGTCTTGTAGAACAAGTATAGCACTAAAGGTGAAATGTCAACAGCTATCTATTTATGTTCTCTAGGATTAGTATGTTCCTCGTACATTTAACCATCAACTTTCTGAATTTCCCCAGAGCTGTCCATCACTACAACAGCCTGCCCTGCGTCCAGGTTCAACCTTGACTCTGCCACCCTCAGCCATGCTTGAGAGTAAATAGTTCTGTTCTACTCTATTTGTTCCTTCTCACCCCATCCTCAGGGCAAATAAAGAGTACTTATTGAACAATTGTTTTCTCTTTTGTTTTTTTTTTTGTCTTCAACTCAAAATTAATCCTTTTTTATGAATCTTTTTGTTTCCAACACTTCTTTTAAACTTCTGAAGGTAAAACAATCAAAGCTTTACACACATATGTTTTCTTAAGTTAAAAATATGTTAAATATTCATGTTGGAGCCCAAGAATTATATCTTATTAATAACATTTCACAGGCAGGTTATCCAGCCAAACCACAAGCAAGGCTTCCCCATAAGTTTTACCTCATTTTATTTGGATTTATTCAAAGTAAAATAAATGAAGTTGAACTGTCCAAAAAATGTTAAATGAGCCATTAAGGAAAAATAATGTGCATCTTAAATTTGCACAAATTCTAGCATTGCTTTTCCTAGTATTTTAGTGTTATATTATATTGTTGACCATCCTATAATGCTAAATATGTTTTGTTTGTCTTTAGCTATGAGGCATTACTGGAGAAAATCCCCTAATGATTAGATGAATTATGAATACATAGCTAACTCCAGCTGTGGCTTCAACACTGCTTAACAGCTCCTTTCATTTTTAAATTACTGCCATATTGAATTACCTACATATAGTAACTTCCAAATGTTTTAAATACTCTCAGAGCCCCATGAAGTCCTCACCTCCCACATCCACAGCAAATTACTTCATCACTTACTTTACTGTGAGGCTCAAGTCTATTTATTATAAATGTTCTTAACTATAACCTTAATAGGAATGTCAAGTTTTCTTTGCACCATTGATCGTGGTAGTTATTAATTCTGTTCACCACTATTCAATTCCTTTTCCTACTCACCTGGAGTAGGAGTACACTTTCCTACCCATCTCGAAGTGAGGCATGGCCATGTGACTTGCTTTGGTAAATGAGATATGAGTGTTTTGCTTCCAGATGGAAGCTTTAAGAGCCAGTGGATGATTTAACACATTCTTTTTTTCCTTAGCCATAGCTGACCATGCTCCAGATTGTGGCTAGTCTGTCATGCTGTATCTTAGGCTGAAGCAGATGAAACAGATGTGGAGCATAGCCTCACCTACTCACACTGGATATGAAATATGAGGGGAAAATAAACCTTTGTGGCATTGATCCACTGATATTTTGGAGTTGCTTGTTACCGTAGCAAAAATTTGGTCTAGAAGTGTCATGGTCAGGTTCATGTATCAACTTGGCCAAGTGGCGAGACCTGTTTGTCTGGTTGGGCAAGTGCTGGCCTGTCTGTTGCGATGAGGACATTTCATAGAATTAAATCATGATCATGTCAGCTGCATCCACAGCTGATTCCATTTGTAATCAGCCAAAGGGGAGTGTCTTCTGCAATGAGTGATGCTTAATCTAATCACTGGAAGCCTTTTTGGGAGGATTCAGAAGAGACAGGCTTCTTCTCACTTCAGCCAGCAAGCCTCTCCTGTGGAGTTCATCTAGACCCTCCATCAGAATCTTCAGCTTCACAGCCTGCCCTGCAGATTTTGGACTCAGCATTCCTACAGTTACATGAGACACTTTTATAAATTTTATATTTGCAAGTGTTTCTTGTTGATTCTGCTTCTCTAGAGAACCCTAACTAATAGAAAGAGTGACAGTGAAAATGTTGGAGTAGGAAACTCAAAAGAAGTAGTGAATAAATGGGTAAGGACTATAAAAATACATCTTATTAGAACTTTGGAAGTCAATTAACCAAGGACTTATAACAACCAGATGAAGGCTTTGCAAGAAAGATAAAACAACAACTGAAACTTGGTAAAAGGGCTTTAGGACATCTTTACTCAACCTGTCCCCATTTCCTGCTCCCCAGCTTGGTGGCAGCCTTGAAAACAATATCCTACATTCCTGACATAGCTTCCTACTGAAGGGAGCAGAACAGACCATATTCTTAAAAAATTTAGGCTGTTTGCTTTGGCCTGCCTATTGGTTCCCTGAAGAAACACTGAAGAAATAAAGGGCTTGCCTTTATTTTTGGTTAACTTGGAGCTCTCCAGTGCAAATATGACTTCCTGGAGGAAGGGCATGCTTTTATCAAACACATTTAAAGGGCATGCTTTTATGCAAACACAAATGCATTAGTAGCTGTGGCCTGGGGCAAGGGATAACATTTTTGTCAAATAATAGACAAATGGAAAAGTTAGGGAGAAAAAGCTGGGGAATGAGACACTTTGGATAAGAAAGAAATTAAAGAAGACCCCCAAAATAGAAAGACATCCCATGTTTATTGACTGGAAGACTTAACATTGTGAAGGTGGCAATACTCCCCAAGTTAATCTTTATTCAATGCAAGCTATTTCAAAATTCATAATCCTTCTATGCAGAAATGGAGAGGCTAGTCCTAAAATTCATTTAGAATTGGAAAGGATGCCGAATAACCAAAGCAATCTTGAAAAAGAAGATAAGTGTCAGAGGACCCATGCTTCATAATTCCAAAACTTGCTACAAAGCTACAGTAATCACATCAGAGTGGTACTGGCTTAATGATACAGATATAAATCAATAGACTGGAAAGTAGACTCCAAGTAAACCACACAGCTATAGTCAATTGACTTTCAGCAAGAGTACTGAGATCATTCAATGATCAAAGACTCGTCTTTTTAACAAATGGTGCTGGGACAACTGAAAACTGAATAATCACATACAAAAGAATGAATTGTACTCTTACCTAATACCATATAAAAATAAACTCAAAATGGATCAATGAGTTCTGGGAAATTGGCAGAATAGAATAGGTCAAGTTTACCCCTGCTCCAAGGAACAGCTAGAAAAGTGACAGGGAAATGACCCAAAGAGTGATTCCAGGTTGTAAGTGATCTGGGAGGGTCTTCTACACCACATAGAGAGGCCCTGGTTGAAAAAGCAGAAAACTTGAGATGCACAGAACCATCCAGCTAGTGCAAACAGCCTAGCATGCTCCTTTCCAAGAGAAACCCAGAGCCCTCAGGAGTGCATTAACATGGAGGTGGGGACAAGGGAGTAAGCCAAGCCTCGTTTCTTGAAAGGACTACCTTCATGCATGCCGCTTCCAACCAGTGACATACAATTCTCCCCACACCCCATGCACTTGAACCCCATCACCCATCCCGTCCACCCTCCACCATGCTCTAAGCATTCCTGTGCCTATGCACAGGACTGTCCCAGCCTAACCTACCTCTCCTGTGCAAGCACACAGTCTTGTCCCATCCAGAGACCCATGCACCCACTTTCAGACCCTGACCTCCACCTCCCCTCCCTGTCCCCTACAGGCAGTTACCTGCCCATCCAGGCTATGGGCACTCACCTTCATAGTCAGGCTTCACCTGCATCCAGCTCATATAGTCGCTTAATCCCATCGGGCTGTCCCTAAACTCTGTGCATTGGCACATTAGCATCCAGCCCTCCAGAAACATGCACACATACCCACTCACACCACAATCTCTCAGCACTGGGCAAGCTGACCTGCGAATCCAGGCCACACCTGCCTCCCACCCACATAGCCACAATCCTGCCCTGCTGCCCTTGAACTATGTGCACACACACACCATGGCCCTACCCCCAGACTCACACATGAGCATAGCCACATCCTCCCCACCAGACACCCACATATCTGTGCACTGACCAACTGACCCCTGCCCCACACACATGCACACTCTTGCCCCCCCAGCACAAGTGCTCTTCTCTCACACCTGGCAAGTGCTCTCATGTGCATCTGTGCCACATAACCCCTGCCATGCACAAGCGTGCACTCTTACCCCACCCCACAATCCACACTTGTGCAAACTAGGCACCATGGCCTAGCCTACCCAACAAGACTGCCCACCCCTGACACACATCCTCTGCAACCTGTGCTCCCCCACAACACACTTGCACATCCACATCCTGGTTCTCCTGGGTTACTACCTCTGCACAAGGAAACACTAATGCCCTATGCTCCTTGTGACCTAACTTCTATGTCCTATACCCCACACCCTAATACCCATGATCCACATGCCCCATGTACCCACCCACATCTTGCCTACAAAGCACATCAAGCACATCTGCTCAGCCTCCCACTGTGCCCTACCTCTGTGTCACCCACATCGCACCCTGCTCCTGCACTCCAAGGCCTGTCTGAGCTGCACCTCACCCCCAGGGACCCCACACTGCACCTCCACAATTCCGCAACTTGCACCCCACATTCATAGGCATCCTCTACCTGTGCATTTATCTACACTGCAACCCATCACCGTACAGTTGTGCCCCTTCCCATACCCCACATCTTGCCCCACACCCATCCTGCAAAAACAGAGCTTTAAGTACTGAAGGAAATCAACTTCTGAAGTAAACCTATCAAGATATTTACATGCCATGAAGGCAACTGAAGACCACTAACCACAAGAAGATGCAGACAGATATAGATCAGTTGAATGACCAAATTAAAATACTGGAGGAGATACAAACTTTGGGACAACTGATCAAAGATGTTCATATAACTCTACTAAATAAAATCAGTGGCATGGCTAATGACATAAAGAAGATCTAAATGAGCATAATGAGAAATTTGAAAGAATAAATAGAAAAATAGCAGATATCACAGAGATTAAACATATATAGACCAAATAAAAAATATACTAGAGACACACAACAGCAAATTTGAAGAGGCAGAAGAAATAGTAAGCATACTAGAGGACAGGACAACTGATTTCAAATACACAAAATAACAAATGACAAAAAAGATGGAAACATTTGAATTGGATCTCAGGGAAATGATTGACAAAACAAACTGCACAAATATAAAAATCAACAATATCCTAGAAGGAGATGAAAAGAGTAAAGGGCTAAAAAGATTAGTGAAGGATATAATGGGGGAAAGCTTCCCAACCTTTATAAAAGATTTAAATAGGCAAATCAAAGAAGCCCCACAAACTCCAAATAGAATAAATCCAAACAGCTTTCCCCATGGCACATCAATCTGTCATATATTGAAGAGAAGCGGAAAATCCTGAAAGCAGCAAGAGAAAAATATTTACTACATCCAAGGGAAACCACATAAGACTGAGTTTGGACTGGTCAACAGGCACTATGGAGGCAAGAAGGCAGTGGTATGATATATTTAAAAGAATATGAAAGAGAAAGATTTCCAGGCAAGAATTCTGTATTCAACCAAATTGCTCTTCAAAACTGAGGGAGATGGGTGCATGGGTGGTTCAGTGGTAGAATGTTCACTTTCCATGCAGGAGACCCGGGTTCAATTCCTGGACCATGCACCCTACACACCCCCCCCAAAAAAATAAACAACAAATCTTAAGGAGAGATTAAAATTTTCACAGGCAAAGGCTGAGAGAATGTGTCAACAAGAAACCAGCCATACAAGAAATACTAAAGAGAGTTCTGCCAGCTGAAAAAGAAAAAAGAAAAAAAAAAACACAGGAAATGGAAGTCTGGAGAAAGGCAGAGAATTGAGGAGTACCAGTAAGGGTAACTTAAAGGATAAGAAAAGGAAGAGGGAAAAGAATATATATATCTGTCAAATAAAATCCAAAGGGTAAGATGATGGATTCAAGAAATACCTTTACAGCAATAACTTTGAATGTTATTGGACTAAATGTACCAATTAAAAGATACAGATTGGGGTGGTGCAATAGTGGCTCAGTGGCAGAATTCTTGCCTGCCATGATGGAGAACCGGGTTCAACTTCTGGTGCCAGACCAAGCAAAAGAGAGAGAGAGAGAGAGAGAGAGAG
The DNA here is from genome assembly GCF_023851605.1 of Tamandua tetradactyla. NCBI lineage: Eukaryota > Metazoa > Chordata > Mammalia > Pilosa > Myrmecophagidae > Tamandua > Tamandua tetradactyla. Next base: position 49,045,835 of record NC_135336.1, read on the forward strand.
ATTTAAAAGATACAGTTTGGCAGAATGGATTAAAAATATAATACAGCTGTATACTGCTTAAAGAGACTCATCTTAGACACAGGGATACAAATAAATTGAAAGTGAAAGAATGGAAAAAGATGTTCCATGCAAGCTGTAACCAAAAGAAAGCAGGAGTAGCTATACTAGTATCAGACAAAATAGACCTTAAATGCAAAGACATCATTAGAGTCAAAGAAGGACACTATATATTAGTAAAAGGGAGAATTAACCAAGAAGAAATAGTAGTCATAAATGTCTATGCTCCCAATGAAGAAGCTCCAAAGGATGTGCGACAGACATTGGGAAAACTGAAGGGAGCAATATACGTTTTAATAATAATAGTAGAAGACTTCAATACATCACTCTTCCCTATAGGTAGAAGAAGCAGACAGAGAATCAACAAGGAAATAGAGACGTTAAACAACTTGACAAATGAATTACACCTATATAGGTGATTATATACAAACACCAGATATAACTTCTTCTCTAGTGCTCATGGAACATTCTCCAGGATAGATCATATGCTGGGGCACAAAACAGACTTTTATAAATTTAAAAACATTGATTCAATGCACTATCTCTGATCACCATGGAATGAAACTGGAAATCAATAACCACCAAAGAAAGAGAACTTGCACCAATATATAAAGATTAAATAACACACTTAAAACAACTGGTGGGTCAAAGAAGAAATTGCTAGAGAAATCAGTAGCTATCTGAAGATGAAATAAAGTGAGAATACAACATATCAGAACTTATGAGATACATCAAAGGCTGTGGTGAGAGGGAAATTTATTGCCCTAAATGACTAAACTAAAAAAGAAGAAAGATCAAAAATCAAGGACTTAATTGCTTACTTGGAGGAGCTTGAGAAAGAACAGCAAACTAATCCCAAAGCAAACAGAAGAAAAGAAATAACAATGATTAAAGCAGAGTTAAATGAATGGGAGAACAAAAAAAACAATAGAAAGAATCAATAAAACCAAAAGTTGGTCCTTTGAGAAAATCAATAAAAACAATGGGCCATTGTTAGCAAGGCTGACAAAGAAGAAAAGAGAGAGGATACAAATAAATAAAATTAAAAATGAGAGGGTGATCATTACCACAGACCCTAAAGAAATTAAAAAATCAAAAATGGGTAATATGAACAACTATTCGGCAACAAACTAGACAACTTAGATGAAATGGACAAATTCCTGGAAACACCCAAGGAAAGCTATACTAACTCAAGAAGAAATAGAAGAACTCAACAAACCAATCACAAATAAAGAGATTCAGTCAGTCATCAAAAATCTTCCTGAAAAGAAAAACCCAGGGCTGGATGGCCACAGGGGAATTTTATCAACATAGAAGAACACTGACTTTTCAAAAAAAAATGAGGAAAAGGGAACAGTCCCTAACTTATTGTATCAAACACTCCAAAAAGAACTAACAGTAATCCTGCTCAAACTTTTCCAGAAAATTGAGGAAAGATGAACACTACCTAACTCAGTTTATGAAGCTAACATCACTTTAATACCAAAACAGGTAAAGATGCTACAAGAAAGGAAAACTACAGACCAATCTCTCTAATGGACATAGATGCAAAAAGTTTCAACAAAATATTACCAAATAGAATCCAACAGCACATTAAAAGTATTATACTCCACATCCAAGTGGGAATCATACCAGGAGTGTAACGATGGTTCAACACAAGAAAATCAGTTAATGTAATACAACACCTTAACAAACTGCAAGGGAAAATTATACAATCATCTGAACTGATGCTGTAAAAGCATTCTCCAAAATTCAACATCCTTTTCTGATAAAAACACTTCAAAAGCTAGGAATCAAAGGTAAAAGAAATAAAATGCATCCAAATTGGACAGGTAGAAGTAAAACTTTTATAATTTGCAGATGACATGATATTATACTTGGAAAACTACAACATGATTATTTGAGCTAATAAATTAATTCATCAAAGTGGCAGATTATAAAATTAATGTGCAAAAATTAGTAATGTTTCCATACCCAAGCAACTGACCTAAACAAGGGGTCAATTAAGGAAAAATTCCATGAAAAATAGCAACTAAAAGAATCAAGTATCTAGGAATGAACTTAACTAGAAAAATAAAGGACTTGTAACATTACTAAAAGAAATCAAAGAAGATATAAATAGTTGGAAAGACATTCCATGCTTATGGGTAGGAAGGTTAAATGTAGTTAAAATGTCAACTTTACCAAATTGATCTAAAGATTCAATGCAGTACCAAACAAAATTGCAACAAGCTACTTTGAGGTTTGGAAAAGCTACTTATAATTTTCATCTGGAAGGGAAGGAAACTCTGAATTGCTAAAAGTGTCCTTAAAAAGAATAATGAAGAGGGAGGATTAAGACTCCCTGATTGTAAAACATATTATAAAGCCACAATGGTCAAAGTAGCATGGTACTCTCACAAAGATAGAAGTATTGACCAATGGAATTAAATCAAGAGGGCAGAAATAGAGCACCAAATCTATGGTAAACTGATATTCAAAAAGACCCCCAAATCCACTGAAATGGAACAAAATAGTCTTACCAATAATGGGGCATGGAAGAACTGGATATCAATAGCTAAAAGAATGAAAGAGGACCCCTATCTTACACGCTACACAAAAATTAACTCAAAGTGGATCAAACACTTAAATAAAAGAACTAGCACCATAAAGCTTCTAGAAGGAAATGTAGGGAAACATCTTCAAGACCTAGTAATGGGAGATAGCATCCTAAACTTTACACCCAAAGCACAAGCAACAAAAGAAAAAATAGATAAATGGGAACTTCTCAAAATCAAATGCTTCTGTACCTCAAAAGACTTGGTCAAACCGGTGAAGAGGCAGCCAACTCAATGGGAGAAAATATCTGGAAATCACATATCAGACAAAGGTTTGATTTCCTGTATATACTGAGAAATCATACAACTCAACAATAAAAGAACAAACAATCCAATTATAAAATGGGTTAAAGATATGAAAAGGCATTTTTCTTTCTTTCTTTGTTTTTTTTTTTTGTTTGTTTGTTTTTAAAGGAATTTTTCTGAAGAGCAAATACAGATGGCTCAAAAGCACATAAAGAGATGCTCATTTTCACTGGCTATAAGGGAAATTCAGATCAAGACTACAATGAGGTACCACCTCACACATATAAGAATGGTTGCTATTAAACAAAGAGGAAACTATAAATGTTAGAGAGGATGTGGGGAAACAGGGACACTTATGCATTGCTGGTGGGAATGCAGATAGGAGCAACCACTATGTAAGACTGTTTGGTGGTTCCTTAGGAAACCAAATATCAAGTTACCGTATGACCCAGAAATAGCACTACTTGGTATATACCCAGAAGAGCTGAAAGCAATGACACAAACAGACATTTGCACACCGATGTTCATAGTAGCATTATTCAAAATTGCCAAAAGATGAAAACAAACCAAATGCCCATCAACAGATGAGTGGATTGAAAAAATGCAGAATATACATATGCTGGAATATTATGCAGCAGTAAGATAAAATGACATTCTGAAGCACATGACAAAATGGATGAGCCTTGAGGACATAATGCTGACTGAAATTAGCTAGAAACAAAAGGACAGATACTGTATGATTCCACTTTTATGACCAGCATAAAGGTATAATCAGAGGCTTATAATACAGAATAGAGGGGATTTAGAGATACATAGAAGGCAGAGTTGGGTGAACCATTAGCTAATGAGGTTGAACTCCAATGTAAGGAAATAGATAGGAGCGAAGGTGATTCTCTAGTGGGTCTAGAAATAATATGACTGTATTGAAGATGAGCAAGATTGAAAGGGGTTGTATAGGCCTATGTGTCCCACTAACTCATGATAGAAATATAAATGAATTCTCATAAGAATGACTTCAAAGATAAGATTCTTGTATAAAGAGTGCTTAAGTCCAGGGTACAGGGCGAAAACTGCTATTGCATGCTGTGAGTTATGCTCAAAAGGAAACCAGCAGCACTACCACAGCAACAGCAAAATAAATAATGGGGTGAGGGACAAGAATTAAGAGGAGGTTTAGATTTCCTATTTGGTTAGGGTGTGTTTATTGATTTTCTGTCTCTTGGGAACAATGAAATTATCTAAAATTGAGAATGCTGATGGACTGTGGACTTTGGACCCTCTACATGATGCCTGCTGAATGCAGATAGCTGGAGGATGAACTGATGGAGAAGTAGATTGGCAAACGATGGTGTATACTTATGAATGAAAGTTGTGCTGCTACAGAAAAGAACAATGTTGTGAGGCATGTGACAATATGACTGAACATGTGGGACATTTGGTGAGACAAAATAAGCCAGAAACAAAAGAACAAGAATGGTATGGTCATCTTTAGAAAATACTTATAAGAAAAACAGGGGCCTAGATTATAAGCTTTTAGAGCAGACACATTAAGTCCAGAGTGGAGATTATTATTTCTGGATTATGAGAGGCTGTTTTATATATATAACCTGATATTTAGAGTTAAGAACAAAGTCAAACAGGTTGCGGTTAAAGTAATTCAGAACATAGGGGTAGGGAAGATAATGTCTATATTTTAGAACCACATATACTCTTTAAGAGCAATGGAAGAAAGGTTTTCTTGACCTGGACCTGAAATTTTCTGTAGTGCATAATCTAATTCAACCTATCCACATAACTCATTTGAACAACAGAATCACAGGAAGCACAGAATAAGAAAGAGGTCCTTTAATCCTGTATAGATTATTGTATTGCCTGGAAACATCCTAGAGTATATTAACCAAATAATCAAAAAGTATTAGCAAAGTCCCCTGAGGGAGGGGAGAAAGAATATGAAACTATTAAACCTTACCATCAGGGAATCCCCTGAAAATGTGTCAAACTTTAGGGATACCTAAATCAATAGGCCATGCCCTCGATCAGGAGGCTTACTCTTGTGAAGCTTATGTAGGTAGCGGAGAAGTTTAGACTACCTATAGGCATGCCTAAGAATTACTTCTCGAGGACATCTGTTGTTGTCCGGATGTGACCTCAGTCTCTCAAAGCCCAACTCAGCATGTGAAACCATTGGCCTCCCCCGTATGTGGGACATGACATCCAGGGGTGACAGTTTCCCTGGCAATGTGGGAGAGGACTCCCAGGGATGAATTCAGGCCTGGCACCGTGGGATCAACAATTTCATCCTGACCAAAAAGGGGAAAAGAAGTGTAATTATTAAAGTATCAGGGGCAGAGAGAGTTCAAATAGAGTCGAGAGGCTACTCTGGAGGTTGCTCTTATGCAAACTTCAGGTAGACCTTGCTACCTGTCATAACCCTGCAACCCCCAATCAGGACCATTCCAGCCAATTCTAAAGAACACTTAGGGTAAGATTCCACAAGGGTTCCAGGCACTAAAGTAATTTTTCAGAAACCTACAACCTCCAGATGTGTCCCTGGTCCAGATAAGTCCTGAAACCTAGCTCAGCCTCTCCAGAACATCGGATAGTTTTATCTCCTTACCCCATATTAGTGGCAGACCCTTTCAATAGCAAAAATTTAGAATTGTCATAGCCCAAACAACCCCAAAGAGAGGTATGGAAAGATCAAAGATGATGGTGGAATTATACATAGAAGATAGGGCTTAACAAATGAATATGGATGCTGAAGCATTAAATTGATATTTCTTTTAGTCTCCTATATTTAGAGCAGGTGGAAGTAAAAACTTAAAACTGTGAAATTGTAACCAGTGTCAAAGTCTGAAATATGTTCTACAACTAGTTGTCGTGCTGTGCTTTGAAATTTACAGCTTTTTTGAATATATGTTACTGTTCACAAAAAAAGAAAAAAAAAGTCCTTTGTGATGATAAAAAAGTATTTAAGCCTTCTAGCCTCCTATATTCTGGAGCAGCTAGAAGGAATAATATGAGAGGATTGTATGGTAGCCCATGACAAACTCTGGGATCTATTCTGTAACCACTTTTTCAAGAGTGCTTTGAAAACTATTGCTTTTTTATTTCTTTGCTTTGTATATATGTTATACTATACAATAAAAAAGTTAAGAAAAAAAAGAAGGGGAGTAAAAAGGGGATGTGTATTTTGTTAAATTACCTTTAAGTCTGGTGAGTTTATTTCCTTTGACTCTGAGTACATGGACCAGAACTTATTTTCATCACTAGATAACAACCTCATTAGATAAACAAATCTATATAATCTGCCATCTATACAATTTTTTATCACATATTTATTGCTTACAATTAAAGGTTACTTTTTCTTTGTATTAACTGTGGATATTTGTTATTTAAAGCATAAAAAGAAATAAAACAACAAAAATGTAATTTGTTCCAATAGCTCTATTATTTGTCAAATGTCTAAAATCTACATATTCTAATGTTGTGTTAATCTCTTAATATCAGGAAACTTGTCAAAGACCCATTAAATTTTGTCATTAATTACTTAAAAGTCATCATACACTAAAGCATGAATGGATTGAATTTTTTTCTTTTTTGATCAATATATTTCAATAATAATGCATTTGTAAGAAACACATCATAATGATATATTTAAATAGCCTGCTATTACTATGAAAAAGCTTATTCTATCAGGACATTAATTATGCACATTTTAAGCATTTACCATGTGTCCAAAACATTATAACTGGGGGGAGACACAACAAATACACATAAGTCTGTTAGTGCTAAATCATGACACTAATTATATCCAGCAACAATTTTTTCACTGTATCAATCTGCTCTTTGCTTGAAATATTTCAAAATTGCAAAGGTTGTGATTAAATTTTCTATTGTGTGCTCTCTGCCCAGATCCTCCTTCCTCAGTGCACTACCCACCTCAGATAAATCAAAATAGATTTAAATATCTGCATTAACAATAGCTCTGACACCAGCAAAGATGATTTTTCTGGGTAGGATGACCCACCACCATTGCCATCCACATAATATAGCTTCTTCTTAATGTCATGCACAATATCCTTCTCAACTGTGGTAATAAAACATAACATCTTACTGTCAGGATCTACATCAGTAAGTATGTCAACTCATGATCAGTCAAATACAGATGTGGGAGCTTTATTACCCTCTTTTGTTGGATGCCTAAGACGCCATGGAAGACACAGGACTAAAAAGCATCATTTTGAATACTGAGATTAAGAGCTAGAAATGCATCTTAATCCTACCCCCATTTATAACATTTACTAACTAGGATAGCATGGGGAAAATCTGGCATCTACCTTCTACAATGAGCCTTAATGAAGTTGTCCTAGAGCCCATGCTCAACAAAATTGAGATGCCACAGTTTATATTTGAGGCATTCAATAGTCCTTTTATTAACATTACTAAATAGGATAATCTATTTCTGGATATCTTTGAACATGTCAAAGTATTGTTATAGACTCTGAATGTGGTGTCGCTGACCCAGTGCCCATCTATAAGGGTAATCCTGTGCCATATGCCATCCTATGTCTGTACTTGGCTGGCTATGAATTGCCAACCTTCCTTAAGTGGAAAGTGATATAGCATCACTACCATAGCTGGGAAAGACATTGTACAAGGCATCAAGAAGTTATGTCATAATATCATGGACTTAGAGCAAGAGATGGCTACTATTACTTTTTCCTCCTTGGAGAAGCACTACAAGCTCCTAATCATCAGATGATCATACCTGGCAGTGAGAAGGCTTTTTTCAGCCATTCTTCCTGTAATTATGGAACTTGCAACATTCATGAGACCACTTTAAACTAGATCATGAAATACGATGTTGATAAAGAACAGGACCCGTATGTCAGCACAGTGTTGTCTGGTATTGTACCATGTACTTTGATATTGCTGACTAAATACAGAAAGAAATCACAGCCTTGGCATCTAGCACAAAGAAAACTTAAATAATTGCTTCACATGAATTTCAAGTCACCTGCTTAGAAAGTAGCTCCATTTTGACATCTGGCTCCGTCTTCGAGTAGATGCAGATCAGCAAGTACAATTACGAATTTGGCCCAACCATTTTCTGCCACAAATGTTTCTAATTGGACTGCTGTCAGAAGTGTAACATTTGATGCATGAATTATTCACAAGTTATTTTGATTTACTAAAATTGACAAAATGCAATATGTACCAGAAATGGGTTGGCTTTTACAATGGGGATTTATTAACTTACAATTTACAGCTTTTAGGCTGTGAGAATGTCCCAATTAAGGCATCAACAAGACAAAAGCTGGACTCTGAAGAAAGACTGTCAGCATCCAGGACATCTCTGTCAAATAGGAAGGCACATGGCAGGCATCTACTGGTCCTTCTTTGCTGATTTCATTAATTTCAGCTTCTGGCTTCAGTGGCATCCTCTCTCAGCTCTCCTGGGGCTTTTTCTGTGAGCTTCTCTCAAGTTCACCTCTTAGCTTCTGTGCTTGTTGTATCTTCATATAAAGGACTTCAGTAAGGGAATTAAGACCCACCTTTGTGAATTCAATTGAGAATGAATATTTTTCAATTGAAATAACCTAATCAAAAGGCCCCATCCACAGTAGGTGTACACCCATAAGAATGGATTAAAAGAACAGGGCCATTTCTGGGGTACCTAAAGTCTCCAAACTACCACATAAGCATACATTTACCCTAGCAAATACATACACCTCATAACCATATGAGAGTTCCTTGATGAATTGACATTGTTTATCCTAACTGTGGCTGCCTTTTTCCTTAATATATATGCTATCTGACAATAATGCACTTATCCCAGCTTTCTTGTAATCAGTATGTCTGATATACCTTTCTTTTATAACTTTACTTTCAGTCTTTTTGTGTTTTTATGCTTATGTAAATAGCATGTAGATGGATTTTGTTTAACCTAACAATCTCTTGCCTTTTAAGTGTAGAGTTTAATTCATTTAAATTTGCTGTGATTGCTATTTTCAGACAATTCTACTCTGCATTTTTTAGTTCAATTTGCTCCATCTTTTCCATTTTTCTTTATCTTTCTTTTTGCTTTTTCAATAACAACCTCTAATTGGAACATGCTCATATTTTCATGTCCCTTACACACTCCACTCATCCATCATCTTGTTGATAATATCTAGACTAACAAGTGAGTTATTATAAAAATACTTCATTTTCTTTTGTTTGCCCTTAACCATTTTTAAACTCTCTAGGTTTTTCCAAAACACAGGATCATCTTATATTCCATCTCTTATAATATTTTTTTCCTGCTATTTGAGAACTTCAAAAGAATTTCCAATGTGAGTCATTATGTAGCCAATTTTTGAGGAATTGTATGCATAAAATATCTATTTTAAACACATTTAATAACATTTTAACATTTGCATAACAATTTTTATCAGGTTCTCTAAATTTCAATACTTTAAAAACACTACTTTGTTAACTTCTTCCACACAGTGTCATTGCTTAGAAATATGCCAGTCTGATTTTTTTTTTTTTTTTGCATGGGCAGGCACCAGGAATCGAACCAGGGTCTCCCACATGGCAGGCGAGAATTCTGCCACAGAGCTTTTTATCTTGAAATGTCAACAAATGGAAAGAATATGCATAGAATAATGCATTCTGTGTAGCCATCCCACTGTGAATAACAATTTCTTGCATATTTAGCCATTTTGATTCCTAGTTTCCCTGTTGCTGCATAAAACTGATCAAAGGAAAGTAAACTTTAGCTTTATAATCAGTATGCCTAAAAGCAGGTATTACCATTTATTTTACTTGTTGAAATTATTCACTTTTGTAAGAATCAGATAACACTGTGCTAGTTAGTTATAGCTAAACATTTTATTGCCCCCACTCTGCAAAAGAAGCACAATTTTATTACTTTGTCTTGCTTATAGTAATTAAATTATTTTTGTGTAAAAAAAGTAAATGTACAATTATAAAAATGTGCTATCATCAATTGTAACAAGTGTTCTACACCAATACAGGTGTCAGTGGTAGGCTGGTATATGGGTAGCCTGTATTTTATGCATAATTATTTATAAACCCACAACTTCTGTAATAAAGTGGGAAAAAAGTAAATGTTGGAAACAAAATGTTCTTTATTTGCAGATTTTATGGCTGGATTTGTAGAAATCCCCAAAGAATTCATAAATACATCATCAGAATTAATAAAAGAGTTTTTTTCAATATACTGGATCCAATATAGTTATACAAAAGTCAAGTGCATTCCTATAAACCAACAACCAACAAGTTGAACAATGTAATTTTAAAAGATAATGACAACATCAAACACTTACATATTACTCATTATGTATCATGGATTGTTCTATACACTTTATATTGTAATGGCTTTAAAATATGATGGCAAAGTCATTGACAGTCCTCCCATCACATCTGCCTTCTCTCAAACGTGGATCAGACATAATAATTCATTCTACTGAGTACAATAAGGCTGAAGTGATGCAATGTGATTCTGAGAAGTTATACAAAGGATTGTGTCTGCCAGACTCCCCTTTTCTTGGGTCATTTGATCTGGAGAAGTCATTCACTATGTAAGGAGGATGCTCAGGTATCTCTGGGAGAGTCCCACCCAAAGAGGAACTGAGACCCCCTGTCAAGAGCCAGTACCAACCAGTTTAGTGCCTGATTGCAACAAACACTATTTTGATGGCAACACCATGAGCCAGAACAATCAGCTGAGTCTCTCCCATGTTCTTGATCCATAGAAACTGGGAAATAACAAATGCTTATCACTGTTTTAAGCCACTAAGTTTTGGGCAATTTGTAACAGAATAATAAATATCTAAAACATGGTGTGATCCTCCCAACAGTTCTATGAGATAGATGCAATGATGAGGGTTATTTTACAGATGAGATAAGAGAGGCTAAGTAGCATGCACATGGCCAGTACTTAATAGAAATCAGATTCATTCAGGCACAGGCAGTCTGCTTCAAAAGTTTGTGCTTTTAAAAACACTGCATCATATTTCCTTCCAAACACTCAAACACGCTTTTTTTAAATTCAATCCCCTATTTCCATAAATAATTCTCTCATGGAGACTTCTCACCTCCTAAGGGGTTAGGTAATGGGTAGATAGTTCTCTAGTTTAGTGAGTCATTGCCATCTAGAACTTCTTTTTACTCTTTGTTGGTTATATCCACCTTTCCTGAGCCCTATACCATCACCTTGAGAGTAAAAATGCCTCTTCTCCAAGATCAAGAAAAGAGGCTATCAATTATTTAACCCCAAATCCAAGTCATAAGATTGTCCCAGTCAAACAGTCGTAGTATCATTTCAGCATTCAGGCTTCTCTCATGGTTAGTTCATCAGTGACGACTCCCTACAGTAGGCTTCTGAAAGTTTTCCAGTTCCTAAACTCTCCTCTCTCAGAGTCTATATAAAATCTGCTCTTTGATTTGTTTAGACACTTCATTCTGCATCCACTAAATTTCACTTACTTAGCAAGTAACAAATTCAGTTTATATATGAATACAGAATATATTCGATATATGTAAAGAATTGTCTTTTCCTTTGACTTGCTAGAATAAATCTTTCATTTACCTTCTGATCAAAGGTATATGGAAGATAAATTTTCTGAGTCTGCAAATTCCTTCACTCTGACTTTTTATTTGATTTATAGTTTGCCTGGGTATATAATTTCTCCTCAAACTTGAGGAAAATTACATACCCAGGCATTTGCCTCAAATTTGCGCTCAAATTCAGTAGAGATTGCATCACTGTCCTCTAACAGCCAGTTTTGCTGATGACAATTCTGATGCCAATATGATTCATATTCTTTTGGAAGTGATTTTTTTCCTCTCTGAAAGTTTTCGGAATCTTCTTTCTATCTTGCTGTTCTGAAACTCAGAAAAATGTTTTTAGAAACCAATTTTTATTTTTTTATTAATAGTGCTAACTATTTTGAGATTTATTGCAATCTGAAGACTTATATCCTTCATTTATTTCATATCTCTTTTCTTTATTTTCTTCTAAGACTTACAATCTAGGAGCTTTTCTAAACTATTCTCCAATTCTGTTGAAATTTTAAAATGTTCTTTCTTTTTCTCTCATTTATATCTGTTTCTTCTGGAGACACTGTCTCCCACCCCCCTTCCCTCTTTCTCCCTTTCTTGCTATCATTCTCTGTCTCTCTCGCCACCCTCTTTTCCCATCTTTCTCTCTTTCCTTCCTTCACTCCACTTTTTTTGTTGCTCTTATTTTTCTTTCTGTTTCATGCTTCATCTAATATAGTTGTGGTACTTAGGTGTCCACTTGGATTTATGGAGGAAAGATTAGATAAACTGATGAGTATTTCTGTCATCTATATAGATCTATTTTCTAATTAGGTGACACCATGGATTGGGACACAGATGCAAGGCTCTTTCTTTCTCTGTGATATGCTGGCTCATTGTCTCTAATTCTCAGGGGCTCTGATATTGATACTAGCCTTATGTTTTCCAAACTATTTCATTCAATTTCTTAAGAGCTCTCTGATGTGCTTCTTGGAGGTAAATGCTTTCAGGTCTGCTTAGGTTGTGACACACCTTCAACCTCCCCCTGCTCAAGGAAAGGTATTAAAGCATTTGTTATGCTCTTGTTAGAATCCACTGACAAGTACATGACCACAGTAGGTACTAGTCAGAATCTATACAGGACAGAGCTATGCAGTACTTTGCTCCCAACTAGAGGACCTCTTCAGCTCTGACACCATTCAAGTTATTTCTTTTTTGCTCTTATACATATGGAAAAAAGATTTCTATTTCTATCCATGCCACTTTGAGCTCCTGGAAACCCCATGAAATTATCTCAGATCCTCTTCACCTACATACTATAGTACTCAGCTTCTCAACTTCTGGTTCAATATGTTACTTGGCAGGGAAGGAACATATACTCTCAGTTCTCAGTTCCTTCCAAGTCCATTGTATTCCCCATTGGGGCTTAGTTCAAGGGGGAAGAATGTGGCTCCTTCTCGGAGGCAGATAGTTGTTTCACACTATTTTCCTTCTGTCTCTCTTCTTCTCCCACTGTGCAAGCCAGTTTACACTCTCAGGGTGAGAAGGAAAAGAGCCTCTCTGGCTGGTCATGTTCATACATCCATCCAAGTCTTTTTCCTCCCTCATTAAGGACCTTACTTTTGAAATTAAAAAATTCAGAAGATGATTTTTTGAGGGGGTAGGGGCGGGCATGGGCATGCACCGGGTATTGAACCCGAATCTCTGGCATGGCAGACAAGAATTCTGCCACTGAGCCACCATCGCACTGCCTGAGAAGATGAATTTTAAATTCTCCAAATTCATTGTAACATTTCTTTGAGGCAGTGAGCCTTCCTGTTCTATTATGCCAAGAGTCACAAAGCCAAAAAAAAAAAGAAAGAAAGCATTAACAAGAACAATAAAACCACATGGTTACTAGATCAAAATATTATTCCAACACAACACTTATTCACTAGAATTAGTCAAGTCTTCCCTTCGTCACAGTATGCCACCTAGTTTTTCCAATGCTTCTTTTCAAAAATTGTCCTTGTAACACTATCATTTGTCACTTTCTGACAAGAGTTGGGAAGACAGTAAATTGTAATTCAAGCTTTATTTCCCTTACTGAAAATGCAAGAGCATCATCCAGTGGCAAAACTGTAACTGCAAAATTTTCAACCTACATAGACCATATACTATTTCAATTAAGGAAAATACACATTTCCCTGTTCTGTTTTCCTAATGAATTTTCCAGGCAAAAATTGTAGGGCATTTAGATGACTGCTTATTACTCAGCTACCTTGAAATGTCCAGCACAAGTTTTTCCAAGCTCCTCTGATGTGAAGTTCCCTAGACCTGACTTCTGAAGAATGATGTCAAGGACAATTCTTTCTTATAGAGACAGGTGGTTGGTTGTAACTAAATTCTGAGAGCCAAGGCTGTAAGGAACCAAGCAATGGAGGCATTAACTCCTCTAAGGAATTGTTATTCTTTAAACAACTTCTTAGTGTGTTTTTCTGATTGCCCTGGCCATTAGGACACTCAAAGACAGATACAAAGTCATTTTTAAACATCATTGCATATATTAAGACAATGTTAATGGCTCCCAGAGTTGGTTGAGCATATTTCAAAGACTTCTATTAAAGGTTTCTTTCTTTTAGTGTCAAATTGTATGTGTGGTAAATTTTCTATTATTATTGTTGGGATAATCATTGGTGTTTTACAGGTTTGTCCTGGTATGCTTAATACAATTATAAGCAATGTTATATAAGGTGCTACACAGTAGATGCTTCTGGAAAATACCATTGAGTCTGGGAAATTATAATATACCCCCCAAATCACCAGGCCTAGGAAAGATGTAAAATTGCTACCAAAATTTCCACTACCTCACAATAATCTAACAGTAGTTTCACTTAATCTCTTGACTTAAAAGGGAAAAAAATGAGCAGAACCATCTGAAGCTATGTCTCACTGTCAGATTCCATTATGCTGGGAACATCTGAAGTCAGTATGCATTGGGCCACCACTTTATAGAATTTTAAGGACTGGAAGCAGATATTTTTGGCAAAGACAGTCAGTTTCTCCAAGACTTGTCCTTTCGTTTTCCATAGTAATGTGGGTATAGCATGAATGAAGTCTTAGAACTGCTGGGGTTGTGAAGTGAAGGTGAAGAGCATGGGTGATATACAAAGTGTCTGTTCCAGCCATTTAACTGGAATTAAGGTTTTTAAAAATAAAAGATGCCTACTGTTTGTAATTTGGCATGTTTAAAATAGTTTATGTGATTAATCGAGGATTCTGGAACAATAGATTCCTGGAAAAAGTCAGCATATTTTTGATCCATGATCTTCACTGTCAGTACCCTGTCGTTCACTTCTTAAACTGTTCTCTGATATTTAGGCCAAGAATTAATAATGTTCATGTTAATGCAAGTTTGTTTAAAAGATGCCTGTGAACTTTGTACCATTCCATTTGCACAGTCCCACAATATTGAGAAAGCTGAGTAGATGAATTCAGGAATGACATAGAAATCCAATCATCTTCATCTGGATTTTATGTAATTTTAGCTTTTGTTTGCCTTTTCATTTTCCTTCTTTTGTAAAACACTTGAAACATTTATCTGCATGCAAAAAAAAATGATACACATATTCAGCAGACATATTTGACAGTAAACAGCAGCTAATATTACAAAGTCTGCTAAGATCCCATTATAAAAATTCATGAGTAATTTCTTTTATCACTACAATCACAAACACCGTTTAACTTTTCCACTGTTTTGTCCACCTTCGTGTAAATTTAAACTCAAAAATCTGTAAGAGTTGACTTAGGAATTGACTTTCTCTGGGAAAGAGTAATAAAATATAATTTAAAGAAGATGGGAATATTTTATATCTCTATACCTCTTCCTCAAGCAATGGAGGAAACATTTACTGAGCACCTACTTAGATACTATGTTAAATGCAAAGCAAATATTTGACCTCTATCTCAAGGAGTAACTAATCACCTGACTAAATTTTTGAATCAATCCTAAACACGATAAAAAAGATAGCATAAGTTCTAGGAAAAATGTATGGTATGGTGAATGCCAGAAAAACTGATGGGACTAACTAGTCCAAATTCTTTATATTTGAGGACATTTTAAGAAGGGTATTGGTCTAAATGAAAAACAATTTCCTGAAGTTCTTCCAGGCCTAAAATTGCTGGGACCACCTAACAAAAATCAAAGTTCTCCCCTGCTTTTCTTGGAAATCAGTGAAGTACAGGCTTTGATGAAATGTCTTTGGCAATGTCAATGACACAGGCAATTTTTCAAGTTGAATTGGAGATGAGTCAGGTTAAAAATAAATATAGCATTTGTGCCAAGATACCCAGGCCAAACTACCCACTTCCATGTGGGAACAATAGGGCAAACACAGTAAATTTCACTTTTTAAAATGTTAATTGAACTGACATTAAAGTAAGACCTCACTAGCTATGTCCTGTTATGAAAAATATATTTGAAGACATCAAAAATATGGCAATGAAAAAGAGGAAATGCATAAAAATAAATGCCTACATGTTTCTTCCACAGTACCACTTTCAGGTACAGGAATATAATCATCATGCTTTTGTAAATGGGAGATACTAATTTCAATGAATCTTCGTTAAAGTTTCTGAGCTTGTGGTAAAATGTGCTGGCTATCTGCTCCAGAACTTGTATTAAAATTCTAGCCAAGAAGTGTTATATTAGTCAGGGTTTCTAAAGAAACAGAACCAAGAGGAGATATCTGTAAATATGAGATTTTATAAGTGTCTCACGCAGATGTGGGCATGCACGAGTATAAATTCTGTAAGGCAGGCTGTGAGCTGCCAGCTCCAATGAAGGTCTTCAATGAATTCCTCAGGAGAGGAGGGTGGCTGAAGTGGAGAAGTGATTTTCTCTTCTGACTTCTCCTTTAAATTCTTCGATTGATTAGAGTAAATATTGCTAATTGTGGAAGACACTCCCCTTGGCCAACCCAGTTGTAATCAGCCATGGATGCAATCAACATGTTGATTTAGTAAACCAGTCTTTCGATTTATTAACAAGCCACAAAATGTCCTTGCCGTAGTGTTAGGCCAGTGCTTGCTTGACAACTGGGCACCATCACCTGGCCAAGTTGACACATAAACCTAACCATGATAAGTGTGTACATACTAGCTTCCTAAGTTAGGAATTTTATTAACCCTTCTCCTATTTTATATATTCTCTTTCAACTCTTTCCTTAATTATCCACATTTGTATACTCACTGGAGAAAGTAAACCTGAAACCTAGAAAATGAGTGAAAGGTGGAAAATAGTCCAGAGAAGCAGTAGAAAGTGACATCTACACAAAAGGGAATGGCATATACAAAAACCAGATGAGAAGGAACATATATAAAATAATTTAGATTAGTTCATAACTGCTTAACTATAGAGTTTAAAAATGTGAAATGGATACAGTTGAGTATTAGGTAATATGTAGAGAGATTTTTAAGCCAAGTTAAGGAATTTGGGCTTTACCTTTTGTCATAGCAGGCTTAGAAATTAACACCACACACTGCTCAGCTTAAGCAGCAGGAATTTATTATTTCATAGTGTTAGCAGCTAGTAGTACAAAATGAAGGTCTAGACAGGCCTTGCTTTCTCCCAGAGTCTGTAGCATTCTGGTGCTTGCTTGCTGCAATATTTGGGGTTCCTTGGCTTGCATCTCTGCCTCCATCACATGGCAATTTCCTTAATTCTCTGAATTTTAGCTTCTACTAAAATTCTGTCCATATTTTCTTTGCTTATAAGAATTCTAGTCATATGGATTGATGTCCACCCTGATTTAATTTGGCCTCATCTAAATAAGATCTTTGTGGATTATAGTCAGAAAGGAGTCCAATTTTTAACTAATAATATCATCTTCAAAGATTTTATTTACAAATAAGTTCACAAACCCACAAGAATGTGAATTAAGACTCAAAAACATATTTTATGTGGTACATGATTGACTCCACAATACCTCTTTAACAACTGATTTTCCTCAAGTGACATGATCGGACTTGCACTTTAAAAAGATTGTGCTGGATGTTGTGAAGAAAATGAATGGAATGGAGAAATGGTAGAATAGAGATGGTAGTTTTCTGACCTGGGATAAAGGCAGATGTGATGCCTTCCCTATATTTTTCCTATTTTCTAATGGCTGGATGTCTGAATCTGCAACACATTTTGACAGATGTCTTACAGAATGGAAAGGTATTGATTTGGAAGGAAAATACATCCCTGGAGCAAAGTATTTCACCTGCCTAGAGTACTATATGTGACAATAAAAACTTTTCCTGTTCTTTAATCAATTGAATTCTCTGGTTCTCTTTGTTACATTAGCCCAACTTTCATGCTTACAAACACTGGAGTGGCTGTAATAAAAAAAAAAAATTGGTTGGATGAAAACAGGAGAGAGCCTAGAAATATCAAAAGTCAAGGAATGGGTAGAGAAAAAGGAACACCAAAGAATACTGAGCTGTTAGTAAAGGATGAAGGAAAATTAAAAGCTAGGGGAAGGGCAGGTCATGGTGGCTCAGCAGGTAGACTTCTTGCCTGCCATGTCGGAGACCTGGGTTCGATTCCTGGTGCCTGCCCATGGTAAAAAAAAAAAAAAAATCTAGGGAAAGAGTGAGTCTAAGGAATAGTTTCAAAGGGTACCTGGTAAGGTAAAATAAGAACTGAAAAGCTTCCACTGGATTTGAAAATAAAGTTACTGATGGTTATGTAGGTGTGACAGAAGGGATGTGGCAAGGCAGATCCATATATGATTACTACAGTAATTATGACAGGTTATGGAAAATAAGCATGATGGAAAAGAAATATGACACAGAGTTGACTTATGGATACAGTAAAAAATATAGTAGTAAATAATCCAAAAGAGTTCTGTAAGTAACCAGGAGGAAGGAAACTTGGGATGAGAGAGTACTATATCTGAACTCTCATAAGTAGTGAAGTTTTTGATGAAGAGAAGGTCTAGGAATGTGGTATAAGAATTGTTACATAATAAAATTGGCTAGGGCACATTTTGAATTATATTTAGAGACTTCTACCATAATTATGGTTCAGATTCACACTCCTACTCCAAATAACTATAAAACTAGATGAAACAGCATTGAAATTAGTTCTGTTATTAATAGCAGGTAGTGTAAGACTGTGATCCTTGAGAAAAAGGGAATATGAGATATGACTTTTATATCTGTCCTAATTTTCTTATTAAGGGAACTGTTATGACTACAACAGAAGTTGGTGAAGCCTAAGCATAAACAAACTCATTGAGTTATGGAGGCAGACATAAGATTTTGGCTCTGCTAATGTGACAAATATGACTGGGATTAGGGTACCAAAAAGGTGAGTGTTGTACAGGCAGAGATAGTGTAATGGAGTTTGCTTCAGGTCTTGGGTCAAGGATGGACTCTGCATTTACAGAAAGGATTCCTAGAGGTTTAGTAGGGAGCAGCTGCTGTGGGGATGAGGGCTGAACAAAATCGTATTATATATGATTTATGGACACATATACTAACAATGAAAGTATTAAAACATGATTGGGAAAAATACACCAGTATTACAGTAATATTTGCTTCTCATATAGGAGGAGGGAAATGGATTAAGGTTAAATGATAGTCTGTATCTGTAGCATTACATTTCTCTCAAAATAAATTATTTAAGAAAATTATTGTAAATATTTTAGCCTGGGTTATAATGGGTATGTTTCCCAATAATTCTTTGCATGACTGAAATAACCCCTAATGTAAATGTAAAAATCTGTTACAGATTTCTCTTTTGTATCATGATGGAATGACAAAGACAGGACTTAAATTCATGGTATAAACAATTAGAACCTGACAAAATGTATGAAACACCAAAGTGAGGGAACACAAACAAGGTGATCCTGCTATTTCTCCAGTTTTCTACTTGTAAGAAATTTCTAGGCTTCTGATTTAAGGAGGTGTATTAGTTAGGGTTCTCTAGAAAAACAGAATCAACAGGAAACACTTGCAAATATAAAATTTATGAAAGTGTCTCACGTGACCGTAGGAACGCAGAGTCCAAAATCCACAGGGCAGGCTGCGAAGCCGATGACTCCAATGGATGGCCTGGATGAACTCCACAGGAGAGGCTCACCAGCCAAAGCAGGACTCGAACCTGTCTCCTCTGAGTCCTCCTTAAAAGGCTTCCCATGATTGCATTTAGCATCACTAATTGCAGAAGACACTCCCCCTTGGCTGATTACAAATGGAATCAGCTGTGGATGTAGCTGATGTGATCATGACCTAATCCTATGAAATGTCCTCATTGCAACAGACAGGCCAGCGCTTGCCCAATCAGATGAACAGGTACCACAACTTGGCCAAGTTGACACCTGTCCCTAACCATGACAGGAGAGGAAGCACAAGCATAATATAGTGGCCTCATTGAACTGAGGAGATGAAGATCACATTCAAGAAAACTGACTAAGATGGCTGGAAATTGTGGAATAGCTACAGGAAGGAGAGAGTTACTCATAAAGAAAATTCCAGAAACATGCATGTGGTCCCCTTGTATCTTTTTCTAGTATTTGGCTGGACATAAACATAGTGAAAGTTTGACAAAGCCAGGCAAAAAAAGAACCCTGGAATTATAAACTGAATAATTCCCAGAGCTTTTACAAGGTTAGTTTGATCTCTGATAGCCAGAGTGAAGAGTCTTTGGAAATAAGCTGAGACTTTCAGTGAAGGCCTCAAAGGTATTAAACATTGAAAGTAGAGCTGAACTAACTCTGGAATGAAGGCTACTTACATCTATCCTAGAAAACCTTAATAACAGGGCTTCAAATGGTCCAAATGATCAATGAATGATTTAACTGTCTTTAAAAACAAAACTTAACTCTCTTCAAGGAAAACAACAAAATATGTATACTCAGAAACATAATAATCATACTGCATTGCATGTATTCATTTTATTGTATTCATGCAAAACAAATGGCTAGACATACTGAGACACAGGTAAATGTGACCCATAACGAGGGATAAAAATCATCTAAAAGAAACAGACACAAATATAGCAGAGATGAAAGAACAGAAAATAATGCTAAGAAAAGCCACTATAGTGTTGTTCAATTATTTAGAAGAAAACATGAACATAATGAGGAGAGAAAAAGATGTAATATAGAGATTAAAAATACAATATTAGTAATGAATATTTCACTAAATTGCATTAACAGAAGGTTCAGCACTGAAGTAAAAATGATCAGTAAATTTGAAAGCAAGAAAATACAGTCTTTCTAAAACGAAACAAGATGAGAAATAAGGCTGAGAAAAGGAAACAGAGCTTCACTTACTTGTGGAACAATATCAGTATAATATACATGCAATTAGAGTACCAGGAGGAGAAGAGTGAGAGGGAGAATAAAAATATATGTGAAGACAAAATGGATAAATATTTTTCAAATTTGATCAAAACTAAATCTACAGTTAAAGAAGCTGAATGAACACCAAGCAGGACAAACAGACACACACACACCACAAAATTGCACCAATGCAAATAATAAATTGCTGAAAACCAATGATAAAGCAGAAATTTTAAAAACTGCCAGAAGAAAAAAAGAACATATTTTATCTGGAGGAACAGATTAAAATTATTGCAGACTTCTTGTCAGAAATTATGCAAGGCATAATATAATAGACTTACGTATATAAAGTGAATTGTTGGAGAAAAGAAAGTATGTCAACCTAAAATTCTTTATTTAATTAATTAATACTTCCAAGATGAAAGTGAAATAAAACTTTCTTAGACAAAGAAAAGCTGAAAGAAGTTGTGTTTCCAACAGATCTGAACTAACTTAGGTAGAAGTAAAATGATGTTAGGTGAAAATTAGAATACATTTAAAAAATGAAAGATATCAGAAATTATAAATACATGAGTAAATATTAAATATATTTTCCACTTTTAAATTTATTTAAAAATAGAAATGTTTAAATTAGGGAAGTAACTATTATGATGGGCTTTATAATATTTAGGCAAGTAAATTATATGACAACAGTAGCACAGAGAACAGGAGGAGAGAAAGGGAAGTAAGGTATTATATGGTTTTTGCATTATTAGTGAAATAGTGGAGGAGTAATTATTTCAAGGTAGACCATGAAAGTCTTTTATTGTAAACCATAGAGCAACCACTAGGCAATAAAAGAAATAGGCATAGCTAATAAGATAAAAGATAAAGTGGAATACTAAGAAAGAGTTTAACCCAAAAGTAGGAAGAAAAAGAGGAAAAAAGGGAACAAAGAATACATAAGGCAGAAGAAAAATCAAGCTGACTTAAACTTATGGCTTCTGAGAGTGGTTAAAAAAACAGAATCAACTATAAGCTATCTACAAGAAAACTTTAAATATAACAAACAAATACAGAGAGGTTAAATGTAATCAGATGGGAAAACATAAACATTAATAATAATGATAAAGGGGTAGATTCATCTAGAAGATATTAAATGTGTCTGAATATATATGAAACAAGAGCTGATAGAATTAAATAGAGAAACAGACAAATTCACAATTGTAATTGGAAATTTGTACAATCCTTTCAGTAAAAAGTAGATAAAAAATCAGTAGTGATAAATAGGATTTGGGCAATATTGTCACGCAACTGAGACTAATTGATATTAGAGAACATCACTGATATTAGAAAACCTCCCTCCTGTGAATCCACATTATTTTCAAGTACACATGGAACATTTACAAAGATAAGCCTTAATCTGGGCAATAAAACAAGCTCTCTGTGCACAACAAAATGAAATGAGAAATTAAATAGAGGCAGATAACTAAAAAAAGAAACAAACCTGAAGACAAATATTTAACACACTGCTAAAGAACTAATGAATAAAAAGAATTCACAAGAGAAATTAGAAAATATTTCTAGCAGAATAAAAAAACACAACATAGCAATACGTGTGGAATGCAACTAAAATAGTGCTTAGACAGAAATTCACAGCTTAAAATCTTATGGAAGAAGAAAGATCTGAAATCAAATTTGCCCAAGCTTCAACATTAACAAACTAGAAAAAACAATGCAAACTTCAGCCAAAGTAAGAAGAGAGGAAATAATAAAGTTAAGAGCAGAAATAAATGAGATGAAAAACAGAAAAACATTAGATAAAATTAATGAAACCAAAATCTGATTCTTTGAAAGCATAAATAAAATTCGTTAACTTTAAGATTGGTCAACAAAAACATGAAGAAGACTCAGGAGTGAAAAAGTTGATAATCATCATCACACATCCTACAGAACCAACAGACAACTTAGATAAATAGACAAATTCCTTGAAAGTTATGAATTACCAGAAGTAACTCAGTATTAAATAGAAAATGATAGAGTTATGTATTAAAGATATTGAATAATTAAGTCCCACCCCCCCAAAAAAGTCCAGGCCTGTATTGGTATATTCTCATAGGTACACTCTTTCAAACATTAAGGAATATCAATCCTATACAACCCTTTTTTGAACCAGAGTAAGAGGAAATGTTTCCTAGCTTATGTATTATTTCTTTGATACCAAAACATGCAAAGATGTCAAAAACTATATATCAATATGCTATAAACATAGAAGCAAAAGTTATTTCCAAATAACAATAAATTATATCATCAACTTATAACAAAGATAACATACCAGGATTTTAACTGAGGTTTATCTCAGTAATGCAAGGTTGGTTTATTATTTGAAAAATAATAAATGTAATCACCACATTAATAGAATAAAGGAGGAAAAAATCATATGATTATTTTAGTTGCCCCAAATAAAGAATTTGAAACATCAGCACTCATTCATGATAAAATTTCTCAGTAAATGAGGAATAAAAGGGATTCTTACACCCTGATAAAAAAGATTTATAAAAAACACACAGATAGCATCATACTTACATACTTACGGAGAAAAACTAAATGCTTTCCCCCTAAATTTGGGTGCATATACACATCAATCATCTCACAAAGAACAGGCAAAAATTTTACGTAGACACATTTGTGTAGAAAATATTTAAATGGGAAATAAGCACATAAAAAGAATGCTTAATATCATTATTTGATAGGAAAATACATATTAAAAGCACAATGACATTCCACAGTATACTCATTATCATCATTAAAATAACAGACTGACAGTATCAAATGTTGTCAAAGATGTGGAGCAAATATAACTTTTCTTCATTGTTGATGGGAATGTGAAATGAAACAAACACATTGTAAAACAGTTTTTCAGTTTCATAAATAGGTAAATATACACTTACCACACAACTCAAGATTTCCACTATTAGGAACTGACTCCCAAATTGAATATACATGTTCACACGAAGACTTGTATTAAAAAATTGCAGCAGTTTTATTCAGTACAGCCCAAATGAACATGCCTAAATATCCATCAACAGAAGTAATGACAAACAAAGGAATGAACTGCACACATGCAAAAGCATGGATTAATCTCAATATTAGCCTAAGCAAAGGAAGCCAGACATAAAAGAGCTCATACTGTATAGTTTCATGTGTTTGTAATTCCAGAAAAGGAAAATGTAATCGATGGTTCCAGAAAGCAAATTATTTACTGTCTCAGGCTGGAGAGTAGGGAGAATTTCTGGGAAAGGGCATAAGAAAATTTTTGGAAGGGACAGAAATATTCTGTATCTTGATTTTAGTTACATAGGCATATATGCTTGTCAAAGTTCATTGAAATACACATTCAAATGAGTATATTTTATTGCCTGTAAAAATTCAGTAAAGTTGATTAAAACAGTTGTATCACATTTATAAAATAATAAAGCCACAGACATAAGGACAGAGTATTTCTGCTATTAACTATAATAACCCCATAAAAATTTACATGCAAATACAGCTAAATAAGAATCTCTATTCTTATCCTGGTCTGAATCTTCTTTTTCTGTCATTATGTTGGAGTTTTACAGATGGACTAGTACTATCTTTTGCTTTGCCTTGTTTATGTCTCAAGCTAGACAAGTCTCTTCAAGGCAATGAAGGAATGCACAGTCCCACCACACGGAATTTATCAATTCATGGCTATTTCAGCTTGTAACTGTCACTAAGAAAAATGAAAACTGTGGGAACATTAGAAACAACAATTTACTCTGTTGAGTGCCATTATGACCGTGAGATCAAAGAATCACAGCAAGTGTTGTAATGAAATTTAGACCAAGCAAAGATTCCATCTTTATCATATCTTGAGGAATAACTCAATGCTTCAAAAGAACTCTAGGCATTCTGGCAGCCATTTTTTGCTTTTTTATGGGGATGTAAAAATTTATGAATACCATGAATACATTATCAAGAATATTTGTACAATCTGTAGGCTCTGAAGCTCATATAGCTGGATGTGAGCTCCCTCAGCTATCAAATATTTATCATATTTATAGTCATTTCTTGTAGGCCATAATGTCTTTATTCTGGAGTAAATGCCTCATTGGAGCTAATTCATATTTCTCCTTGCAATTTAAACAATTTTCTTTCATGCAAATAACCTATTAGGACTGGAGAACAGCTGGACAACATCCTCCAAATAATAGTGTCATGTTTAAAAACTCAAGGTCAGTAACTTCACAATTATGCTTTCTCTAAACCAAATAATCCTAATTCTTTTCTTCTTTAATCATGCATCCAGTTGCCTAGACCTTTTCTTAAGCCCCAAAACTAGACATTAGATAATTCTAATTAGATAGTTCTAAAGCATGTGTTTAAATCATTGACATCACTTCCCTTTTAACGTTTATTAGAATCAGTTTTTCCAGGAATACTAGTACATTTCCAATGTGTTGTGACACAAAATAAACTCCTCTGTGTTCAAAGAGATGCTCTGGTACACACTCAGCTATTCCTCCTATTATGTAGATTCTAATCCATTTCATGAAGTAAAGAAAACACTGCCTATTACGTGCTATCTGTGCAAACATTCTTTATTGAGGATGGATTAACTAACCCAAATTCAACACTTCCCCTGCATAGCATTCCTTATACTGAATGAACCAGGTGGAGCATTGTTTTAGGAATATAATTTAATTTCTGTTGAATGTCCTTTGTTCTCTTAAGGAAGGTGTACATCTTCCAAGATGATATTGACTCCTTACCAAGAATCAATCACTGTGCCACAAAAATGAAAGAGGGAAGTACTAATTTGCAAAGATGATACATGTTCTATGTAATCTGTAATCTTCTAAAAGAAAATTCTCCAGGTTCTTTTGAATCAAAGAGATAATACTGGGCTGGAAATCAAGGATCCTGAGACAGAGACTGACTCTTTCAAGTCTTTGTAAAAGCTCAAACCCAAGGTTGGGCTATGGGTTCTTCAGAACTCCTCCTTTCTCCCTCTACAAAGAGATTCTCCTTTATGAAAAGTCTTTGATTTTTTTTCTTAATTTTCTCAATAGAAACTGAATACATGAGCATTCATTTGAATTAAAAATTCATTTTACTAGTCTCATGAAATTTACTCACTTGTTAAGAGATCAGTTTCTAATAGAAATATGGGCTGATATTTTGATAACACTTGGAACAAAATTATTCTTAGTAATGCAAATATATAGTAAATAATTGGAATGTAACTATAATCAGTGACTCTATAAATCGTTTTGTCTAGACAATGTGGTGTTGAACAAACACAAGCACATATTTTACCAGCTGTTTGTCTATAAAACAACATCCAAAAAAAGTTCAGCTGATAAAGATCCTGCTAATACTAACTTTTTGACTAACATGAGACCAATAAATAAATGAATGCTTTATAAGTGGAATATGCTTGATAATTTTTCATAATTACTTTAGATAAAAGAAGTGCTTTTACTAAATTGTTGTCTAAATCACTAAAATAATCTCTAGGATTTTAGACATCCTTGGCATTGTGAAGGCAGATTATACAGCAAAATAAATGGAGCCCATTAGTTGTTTTATGGAAACATCAATGGTACCAGTCTTAATAGTAAAAATATAGTATTAATGATCAATTACCATAAACTTGTTTTTATAGACTTTTCCTTCCTATTTTTATAATAGAATAGAATTTCAACTATTTGTTACTCAGCTATGTGGAAACCTTAGGTACTTTAAATGAAATCAATTAAAATGAAAATTCATCTTGCTATTGTCCACCAATCTAGCCTGTCAAGTAAAAGGCCAATAATAATTTCTTTTTATTTGAAAAGTTTAAAAGACAGAGAAAAGTAAAAATTTCATTAAAACATGCATTCATGAATTCTCAAGCCAGAATTTTTGAACTGTTCAGAATTTGTATTTTAGATATTGTTATTGTGAAAACTGACACTTGACTGATGGGATTTAAATTACTTTTGCTCTCCTGACCAGCCCCATTCTTTCTTTTCCTTGTTAAGATGAAAACTACTATCGCCAATTTGACAGATATCTTTCCAGTACTGTTTTGTATTTTTGTTTCTATTGAAATTGAAAAACAATTTTTAATTTACACATTTTTATTTGGATAAAATGACATCATTATAATATAAAATCTTCTAATCCATTAACAGTGTTTTCCCCCATTTATTCTGATTTCCACTTATGTCCTTCAATAAATATTTTATAATTTTCTCCATAAAATTTTGTAAATCTTTTGCTAGATTTATCCTTATACTTTATTGTTATTAAGAATAGGATTATTTTATTATTATATTTCTGGATATTTTAAAACTAATACATAGGAACAAGAGCAATTTTTGTATGTTGATCATGTATTGTTAGTCTTGCTAAAATCTGTTCCTAGTTTTCAGATTCTTAAGTTTATTCCTGAAAATAATGAAAAATTTACCTCATACTTTACAGATATTAAATTTCTTACTTTTTTTGCCTTATTTCATTGGCTATGACATCTAGTACTGTAATAAATAGTAGCAGGATTAAATTTATTTTGTCTTATTTGAAGATAATGCTCATAAAGATTTTGATTATTAAATATGACATTTGATATAGGTCTTTAGTGTATATCCTTATCAACTTAAGGAAATTCCTATTAATTCCTAGTTTACTAAAATATTTTTAAAATTATGAATTAGTATTGAATTTTTCCATTTTATTCCATTACTGAAATTATCATATAACTTTTCTTCAACCTACTAATGTGATGAATCGTGTAGATATTTTTTATGTTATCCTGTCCTGGAATTTTTAGCATGAACCTAAATTAGTCAAAATATATTTTTTAAACACCATGAAAAAAATTTTCCACCTGGATATATTATTTTTGATACCAGTTTTCTCTGGTGTTTTCTTAGCTTATTATTTAAAATTCTCTAATTTTATATTTTCATGTTTCTTTTTGTTTTACATGTGTTTCTTGTAATACAGTAGTTGATCTTGCTTGGTATTTTCACCCAGTCTTACATTTCTGTATTTTATTAAGTGAACTTAATCAATGAAAATTGTGATTTCTTTTATGTCTGAATTCATCTCAGCCATTTCATTTTGTTTTTTTATTGGATCCTGTTTTATTTTATTTCTTTTACTGTATTAAAAAGATTTGTTTTATTTTTCTTTTGCTAAGTTAGACGTTATAGCTATTATTTCTATGCTTTTAGTGGTTTCCCTTAAATGTTTTAAAGCATAATTAACTTGATATTTTTCTGAAAAGGTCAAAAGTTATTCAACATTTTTTTTTCTCCGCCTATGTAATACAAGGCCATAATTTGCTTTAAATATCTTGAAAAACTTATCTGGAACTAGTATTTATCTGGAACTTTTATTCCATTTTTCCAAAAGTATTTTTAAGTTAATAGCATTTTTTAGTATCTTTGCTTGCATTCCTTCTTGCAAACTCACTCTTTCTTCTGAGTTAACATTTTTTTCTTGCTTGAGGAATTTTTAAAGGAATTCTTTAAGCAAGAGATTGTACATACAAAAAACTCATTTTAATGAATTAGTGCGTTTATTTTTTATTAATTTCTGTTTATTGTACATTAAATACATATAGTCTGAGCATAGAGCTAGATGAGTTTTAGCACATAAGTGTGTAATCAATCAAGATATAGAACACAGCCATGCCACCCTAGAAAATTCCCTGGTGTGATTTTCCAATTAATCCCTATCGCTTCCTTGAAATCAGGCAACCACTATTCTGCTTTTTATTCCCATGTATCATATCATATTTTGGGGGCCTCCATTCAGGCCACTACCTACCCTAAGTTCAAAAATATGTTTATTTTTTTCTTCTAGAAATTTCATAGACTTAGCATTTACATTTAGATCTGCAAATCCTCTCAACTCATTTTCATATATGGCATGAAGTGGGGTAATGGTTTACTTATTTATTTATTTATTTATTTATTTATTTATTTATTATTTTTTGCATGGGCAGTCACCAGGAAATGAACCTGGGTCTCCGGTACATTTATTTTTTCTATGTACTTGCTAGCAATAGATAAACATCTAGAATAATAGTTTTACTTACCTTTGCTTCTAGTTTTCCTCATGGTTATTTTGCATTTTATTTTTGAAAAATACCAAAAATTCTCTTTTTATGGCCTTGAATACATCATTCATATATATGAAATTTCTTTTGCTAAAAGAAAAAAAGGCTTATTTTTTCAGTGTTTCCTACATATTTTTAAATTTTTTGCATATTATAATTACATTGTATAAGTATAGAGTTTTAAATGAATGGAAACTTTCTAAAATATGATTTTGAAAAATGTTAATTTTTCTCTAAAAATCTAAATTCATAATGCCTGACAGGGAAATGTTACTTAAAAAATTTTTTTTTATTCACACACCATATAATCTATCCTAAGTGTACAATCAATGACTTTTGGTATAATCCCATAGTTATACATTTACCACCATAGTCAACATGAGAACATTCCCATTTCTTCCAAAAAAAAATTTCATACCTCTTATATCCCCCTATTATTGACAATTATCTTTGGTATAGTGCCTTTGTTACAATGAATGAAAGAATATTGTAATGTTACTGCTAACTATAGATCTCTGTTTGCTTTAATTGTATTTTTTCCATTATACTACCCTAGTATTAACACCTTGGAATAGCAAGGTATATTTGCTCTAGATCATGTAAGAACTTTCTTACATTTGTATAATTAACCACCATCATTATCCACGCTAGGTTTTGCTGCTATACAGTCCCAGATTTTATCCCCTAGCTTTCCTTCTGGTAATATACATGACCCTAGCCTTCCCCTTTCAACCAAATTCACACTCAGCTTTGTTCATTATACTTACAATGCTGTGCTACCATCATGCGGTATATATCAAATCTTTTTTTTTAACATGAGCAGGCACCAGGAAACGAACCCTGGTCAGATATAGAATCTCTTGCTCACTGGCAAAGCAATTGTAATATTATAATATAAAAATAAAAAGTGAAACAGAAAAAAGCAAAGCCATACCTCTGAAGGCTCCATCTTCGTTTTGTCCGTGGACTTAGAGTTTACAAAGAATACAGATCAAGGAACTTTAAAATGCTATGCCAACTAAACACAACTAAACATATCCTGACATGTTTCTTAGAAGTTGAAAGACTTATTGAAGTAAAACTGACTTATGAATGACTGTGGAACAGCTTTAGAGATGATCCAGCAGATGATTAAAGGACTGGAAACTAAGACAGATGTTGAGAAGTTAATAGGCTTGAATACACAATTTTATGAAGAAAAGATTTGAGTCATTTCATGCCAATCTGCAAATAAACAAAGGGACATTATTCAGTGAGTGGTGACCAGGTGTTTTCAAACTCACAAGCACAGAACAAGATAAAGTGGGTTAAAAATAAATTAGGAGGGGTTTAACTTCATTTGGAATAATTTCTTATAAGCAATGAAGTAAGTTGTTCAATAATATCCCTCTCTGAAACAGATAAATGAGTTTCTTCTCTATCTCTAATGGGTTCTATTGCTAGTGCTGTAATAGAAGATAAGCTGATTGTCCTCTCAAGTGTTCTTCTCACATTTTTATATTATCAAACCTTGATAGATGGGGTCCTCTAAGGCAAAATTCTCCTTCCCTTTATAATTTTCATTTACGCCATCTGATAAAGCCATCTTTACATGTTAAATCTGTGAGAAGATTATTTTTACAAGAAAGCTTACTGTGAATTAGCAGGTTTTCGGTGAGGCAATGAGATTCTGGTTTCTGAGCAACTCATGAGTGAAAAAGATGTTGCAGCACATACAGAAATAAGCATAAACCATCATTATTATTTTATTACTTATGCTATTTGCTATTTTCCATCTGTTTTCTTAAAATACTTTATTGTCAATTATTGTTTGTAAAGGTTTAAATTTTGAACTTTGGTATTTGGTCCAATTCTGTAAAATTTTGAATTACTCAAGGAAAAAGATGGTTTCCATGACTGATATGTTCTGAATATCTTTTTCTAAGATTTAAGGAATAGATTGGTAGAATAGCTTTTAAGAAACATAAAATCCAGACATCCTTAATCTGTCATAGCTCTTCTCACAAAAAACAATGACAATAATCTGAATGGATTTCTTAACTAAATTCTGTTCATGGTATCAAAATTATGGCAGAAGTAGATGGGCTTACACTGTAAATGAAAATATACAGGGAAATTCCTAAAAATATATAGACATATATATGGGCTAATTCCTTTGTCCAGTATTACACTCTGAGTCAGTACATCAGAACTCTAATTGGATCCCAGGTCTTTTGATTCCCAGATTAGTACAATTTATATCATATCAAGCTGCCTTTAACCTATGTATATCTAAATCTCCTACCAGTAGCACACCAACATTGAGCTAAGTCATTTAATTAATCATATTTCTATGGAAACGCTGAAGGAACTTCCTTGGAACTTCAGATTCCTGCCTCCTTAATATTCATGGTTATTCTGAATCCTGAACAGGCTTGCTATGAGATTATTCTTCCTATAATCATTGTTCTCCAAAGCATGCCAATTTTGATATCAGTTTCTGCTTTGTGGCATGATAAGTGTTTATAATAAATCTATCTGTAGGGAAAAACATAAAAGAAGATGTAAATTATGATTCAATTTTAGTGGCAGACATGCAAACACACACACACACACACGTACACCCCTGAAAGGAATGCATGTTAACTGTCCCCAACTCTTAGTAGTCAGATTTTAAGTAGTGTGCCAGCTTGAAACTATGGTATACCCCCAGAAAAGCCGTGTTTTAATCCTGATCCAATCTTGTGGGGTCAGCTGTTTCTTTTAATCCTGATTAAAAATTGTAGGCTGGAAATTTTTATTAGATTATCTCTATGGAGATGTGAAATGTCAAATTGTGGGTGTGACCTTTTGATTAGATAGAAATGTGACTCCATCCATTTAGCATGGGTCTTGATTAGTTTAGTAGCATACTTTACAAGGGAAAACATTTTGGAGAAAGTTTAGAGCTGATGCAATCACTTGGAGCAAGAGTTGCTTCATAGCTGACAGAGCTAACACAAGATTCACATGTTTGGAGATGCAGGGCCCAGCAGACATCACCATGTGCCTTCCCCTGAGATGCTAAGCAAGCCAGAACCCAGTGTTGTGTCCTGAAGGAGCTAAGTGAAGGCCCACAGATGTAGGAACTCCTACAGGAAGCAGAAGCTGAAATTTATTATTTATTATAGGAGAAAGGACCAGCAGATGCTAGCCAAATGCATTCCCAGCTGACAGATGTGCTCTGAATGGTATCAACCTTTCTTGAGTGAAGGTAACCTCTTGTTGATGCCTTAGTTTGGACATTTTCTCAGCACTAGAACTGTATACTTGTAACTTATTAAATTCCCTTTTTAAAAGCCATTCCATTTCTGGTATATTGCTCTCTGGCAGCATTAGTGAACTAATACAGGTAGTTTTTAAATTTCTTTTCCTTGCTTTTTTTGTAATTTTTAGAATCCAACCATAAACATGTACTGTGTGTATGAATAGAAAGAAAAATCAAAATATTTTTCTGTCAACTTTCTTGTGATTTTGATTTGGAAATGCATGATAAAATTTAAAATGAATATATGTAGGAAAAGGACTCCTTAGCATTATTTAGGTCATATCTAAGGCAGTAACAAGTAGCCAGCACTCAAGTTGAAATCATTCAACTTTCTTAATTGTGAATATGATCCCTAATATAATTTTACATTTCAACATTATAAAGTTTCCTTATTCCTAACACTGCTCAAAAATGCCCTGAGATGTTAACACTACAGTGTCTAAAAATCCATTCAAATTTAACATTGCATTTATTTGATAATACAAATTAAAAGCACAACAGTCTGAAAAATGGCTTAATGCATGTTGAAGCAAGAGTAATCTTCTAGAGATTATACATTCTTGGTTTTCAATGTATAACTACAATTATTATTATGTAAATGTCATTATTTAGACTACAAGATTAAACTACTCACTGTTTCATTATCTATTTGAATGGTTCAACCAACATTCTTTTTTCATCAGAAAGGTAAAATCATGGAAATAAACTAAAAGTATAAAAGGCACATAAAACATTATTTTTTCATTCATTCTGCCTTTGGAAGGTATACCAATATAGTTCAATATGGAACTGCTTGAATATATATGGGGAATAGAAGTCCATCCAATCCCCCATTGTCCTAATGTATAATTACTTTTAGAATCAAGACTGTCTTCCTTAAATCTGACAAAATATTCTAATTTTTAGTACAGGTCCAATTGCTACCATTTGGGTCTTGGTATAAGATAATGGACCAGAATCTAGTTTAAAATAACTTTTATATTCGGGAAAAAAGGCATTGGTAAAATTCCATTTGAATGACCCCTGCTTTGCTTGAAATCATTATTAAGGCTAAAAAAAGAAAGGCTATAACAATTTGCTTGATAAAACCAAATCAAACTCTGCTAACGATTAAAAATAAATTAATAAATCAGTTCTGTGACTCGTTTTGTCTGGCATAAGGAAACCTTAATCCTATAACCTTTATTCATCTGACTTAATCTTCATCTCATTAATCATTCTTATTGTTATTTCCTGGACTGTCTTCAGGTTCTCTGTATCCTTTCCAATGGAGTATTCCCAAAATTATTTCTCTGTGTTACTGCCATAGCTCAGCTGTGACTAGGGCTTCATATGACTAGAATTCTTAAGCTGTCTAGATCTTGCGAAGGCCTAAAATCCCATTACACCAAATATATTCTTATACAGTTTGACTTTTTAGATCATTTACTTTGTAATCTGGAAAGTGTATATGTGCTGGAGGTGGGGGAGAGGGGAGATGTACACTTTTCCAAAGGAGTAGAAACAATAATGGCTGAATTTCAGTCTCCCAGCATAATGTTGATTTGGGCTCTTGTGTCAAGATTATAACTAGGAATATGAACATCTGTGCCTAATGTGATATCAGCATGCATTTGCATCATGTATAAACAAAGTTTCTCAAACCTGGTCACTGCTGGTTGCATCAATAAAGAACCTTTCAATGGTTAAAAAAAAATTATTCTCCAATACTTATTGGTCAACCATCTGCCCCAAGCAGGGCAAATTTAATTACTTTGGAAATCAAATCTATTCATGGATTATAGTAAGGACAAGATAGAAAGTAAATTTACAGCTGTTTCTTTTCCCCAAGGAAGTCACCAAAATAATAATAAAAAAATAAAGCTTTGTATAGAAAGCTAGATTGCTTTTTGGTTTACCCACGACCCTCACACGTGGTGGAATGTGAAGGGCTGAGGAAGGACTTCACATACACACTTCAATTCAAGTGGTCTATCACTGTTGGAGGCAGCTTTTAAAATGCAAATGTTATTCAAGATGAGAAATATACTTTCCTCTTAACATGCATTATTATGATTAGGTATGTCACCATTAACACTGATAATTTTAGGCAGATTCTGAAGGACAGATTTGAAGACAGAAAGAGGACAGGAAAAGTCAGACTTAAACTGTTTTGCTGCCTACTGGCCTTAGGAAGGAGGAAACCCTAAGTGTTAAGGGAGAGGTAAGGGAGGGAAGGAGGAGTGCTAGAGTGCTCTACCAGTTTGTTTCTGCCAAGTCCAATATCAATTTGATATAAAAATGTATGGTATTAGAGACAATTGATTCATATACTTTCTGCAAATAACTTCTTATTGAGCAAGTTGGGGGTTGAATTGTTTCTTTCTCTTCTCTGCATTTGGTAGAGAAAAGTAAGCCTAGTCTTTCTTTTTATATATTGTTTTAGAAATATCAGGAAATTCTTTTGAACATTATCCATTCCATTATCCATATTTAACTCAAACAGGTCTCAAAACCAGCAGTCATACAAAAGTAACATACGATTAAAAGCATTTAAAAGTACTACTAAAACTATTTTAAAACTGCCAATTGTAAATTCATTTCCTCTCCACTTGCCTTAGGTAAACTTTTTTAACATGCAAGGAGCACACGTGCTCAAGTTTCATAGTGAGTATAGAAGGAAGAGTAAAGAAGGATAGAACATGGTCTCCTAAGGCCTTAAGGAGAACTGGAAAATGTACCATTACAGTTGAGGATCAACAAAAGCTGGAGAAGCCAGAGAGCATCTCTAGGGAGTCCCCAATGATATATATCTTTGGCTGTGACTTCTCTCTTCCCTCCTTGAGTCTTTCTCCAGTGGTTTCATTTTATTCCATGAAAACAACCTGTCTCTAAACTTGCATTCTTTGTCTCATATGTTTTATATTTAGAGCTGCTTATTTACTACATTCCTCTAAGTTTTATTTATTTTTGTAGCTATTCAACTTTTTGCCCACTCTTTTTAAAAAGAAGGGTCGGGGCCACGGTGGCTCAGTGGCAGAGTTCTCACCTGCCATGCTGGAGACCCGGGTTCAATTCCCGGTGCCAGTCCATGTAAAAAAAAAAAAAAAAAAAAGGCATGGTCCCTGACCACACTATTGCCTCTGTCTTCAGGTCATTCTTCCCCCCTCAGCCCTGATTCAATTAGCTGTGCCAAGATTGTGGGATCATGGGATGCAGATCATGATAACTCTAAGAAATGAAGCTATCCCAAGAGGACAGGGGGAAATCTGGTAGGCAGAGGCTTTTAATGCACCTTGAATGCACTACACTACCCCATATTCCTTAGTTTTAATATTAATCTGCTGATGGTTTCATTGAATGTTTCATTTTATTTTAAGCAGTCAGATTTATTGCTTGCTATGTATCCGCTTGGACATATTTCAAATAAATGTAAATACTTTAGCAACACCTCATCCAGTAAGAAAATAGATTAGTAATAATAATGAAATCAAATAAAATAGATGTGTCCTTTTGTCTTATACAATCAGGATCAGTAGTTGGTTAGTTAATCAAAAAACTCATTTAAAGTGAGAAATATAGATTTTTAAAATATATACTACATATACACCATATTTTAACTTAAAACATGTAAATTGTTCTGTTTGGCATGCCCCATAGTAGTCTGTGTTGTAGAAAGACCACTGAGGTAGATTGAATATTCCCCTCAAAAGACATGTTCTCAATCTCAATCCCTGCTTCTGTGGATGTAAACTCATTTGTAAATAGGACTCTTCTGAAAATGTTCTTTTTGGTTCAGGTATAGCCCAAATGAATCCTTGCAGGCCTTAATCCATATTACTGGAGTTCTTGGTAAGCAGAAGAAATCCGGTGCCATAAATCAGAGAAAGTCACACAGGAAGGAACCAGAAGTCATTAGAAACCAAAAGGGCAGATCCAGGAGAGAGAGATCACCATGAAACAGGCCAAGGAACCCTAAGGATTGCAGCAAGCTGGCACCAGAACCTTACACACTTCAGAGAGAAAGCATGGTCTTGCCAACACCTTGATTTTGGAGTTCTAGCCTCCAAAACCAGGAGACAATAAAGTCTTGTGGTTACACCAATCAGTGTATGGTATTTTTCATAATAACCTGCAAACTAAGACAACCATCATCTCTAATTTGGTATGTTCGGATATATTACCAATTATGGCTTCTTTGGAGTAAAGTAAAATCTATTTTAGTTTCCTGGGCTGCTCAGGCAAATAACATGCAATAGGTTGCCTTAAACAATGGGAATTTATTAGCTCACTGTTTTGGGGCTAAGAAAAAGTCCAAAGGAATATGTGATCAAGCAATGCTTTCTTCCTGAACACTGTCATTCTGGGGCTGGCTGCCAGTGATTCTTTGTTCTGGATTCCTCTGCCGCTTGACCATGCACATGGTGGCCTCTCCTCACCTCTCCCTTCTCTTCCAGCCTCTGTTGACCTTCAGCTTCTTGCATCCATGATTTTTTTTCCTTCTGTCTGAATGTGATTCTGCTTATAAGACCCATCCTGATTAAGGTGGGCCACATCTTAACTGAAGTAACTTCATCAGAAGGTCCTACTTATAATGGGCTCACACCCACAGGAATGGATTAGGTTAAATAGCATGTTTTTCTGGGATACATATCTCCAGCAATCATAGAATCTGAACACATTTGAAAATCAATCTTGCAAATGTCTTAAGATTTTGAGGTCATTTTTCCAATTTTCCTTATTTATACCTAATTTTTAAATATTTTATGTAGAAACACAATTTATTATGTCTTAGTGGAGAACTTAATTTAGTTTTGATGGAAATAACTTTCTTTTCATTCATGTTTTATTGTTATATATTTCAATGAATTCAGTAGTTTAAAATAACATAAATGTAACAATAAAACTGACTTTTGGCAAGTCTTTAACTCAGCCAATGGGAACATAAGCCCCAGTAAGACTTGGAAAAAGAATTGTCTACAGGTCATGAATGTTTACTGTGCTGTGATCATCAGTGACTATGATTTACAGAGAAAAAAATAGAGTCTGTTCAGCTGGCAAGTGAGTTAAGGAGTTGTACTATACAGCTGCTCAACTAGATTCATAATTTAGGTTATAATAGGCTATAATAAAATTCAAGCTCGAAAGGATTTAGAATGAAAGTGAAAAAATTTTACTGCTAAATTCTAAGTAAAGTTTATTTCAGTTAGAAAAATGTAAAAGAACATAGAATTAAGTCTTGTTAGAATGGGTAAATAAACTCCAAAAAGGAACATATTTTGTAGAAGACAAAGCAGAAATAGATACCTTCTCAGAATACAAATAAAAACAAATACCAAGTGAATTAAGTAGAGGTAAACTTAACATTAGTTAAGAATACAGGGAGCAGAGAATATGAAGTAGAGTAGCCTCTTCTAACAGACACTCTTTAAATTCCTAAGAAATGACAGGGATCAAAAGGTGAGATATGTGACAAGCACATGATCTGGGGCTGTAGCTACTCTGTGGAATGAGCTGATTTGGTGTTTTAATACTATACTGAAATAGGAGCACAAACTATGGGCCTCAGAAAGCCCTGAAGTTGAAACTGAAACCACCAAAAAAAAAAAAAAAAAAAAATTGGGACCCCTAGGGCCCGAGCTCAATAAAAAGGATTTTTTTAAAAATATCCACTGGTACAGGGAAAATACAATGGAAATAGAAGTTTGTTTATTATAGCCTTAAGTTTGGATGGCTAAAATAACGTTTTCTCTGTGTGGGGCCTGATGAAACACTGTTTGGTTTAGAAGAGTGATTACTGTAAAAATTAATCAGTAACAGTAACACTTGTATTACTTGTAACAGTAATACTCCTGAGATTCATGGAATAAGAAAAGACAAAAATACCCTGATAATACATGCTTTCTACTAGGTTGCACAAGATTCCCATAGGAATGAAGATGAGTTTACAATGCAATTATAAAATAAAAGGAAACAATTCACCATGAATAAGAAAGCCCATGCAACAAACATGAGATTTTGAATCCTAATCTGGTAGAATGCAGAACAATCTAATAGAGACTCCAAAACAAGTTTAAGATGATTAACGAGAATAAAGCAAGATCAAAGATAAAAGAAAGAAAGTATACAAATGCATCAAAAATAAAATACTGATACATGGTCAGTGGCATGGAGAGATGGAAAAATACGTAATACATTAAGTATAATAAAATCTTTATAGTAGAATCTATGTGGTAAAAATATACATGCTCACTGTAAAATTCTTTCAATTTTTACATTCTTGAAATGTTTTGTAATAAAATGGCCGCAAAAATACACTACAAAAAAAGATGTAAAAATAAGAATTAGCCATATGTAAAAATAAGAATTAACTAGAGAAAAACAACTATAAAAACTGGGCAAATATATAAAAAATTGTTTGCAGGTGTTAGTCATCAACAAAAGTTGAAAAGTGGCATGAGATGAGCCTCACATGCAACTTAGTTATCTTCTTTAGGACAGGGAAATAAAACCCAAGTAAATCTGGTATAAACAATTTTAGGGATAAATAAAAATTATCTCACTGCTCAGCTGATAGAGACAGAAGTTTACGTTTAGCATAGAACAGTGGCAGTGGAACTCTCAGGGTAGTCCCCTAACCAACAGTGTGGTATCACATTGAAACTTGCTGGGAAAAGCAAATTTTGGAGCATCTTCCAAGTCCTACTGAATCAGAAACACTGAGGGAAGGTCCCGTCAATCTGTTCTAAAAAGTTCTTGAGATGATTCTGATGCACATTTGAGTATTAGAGAACCACTGGTTATAGGAAAATAGAGCTTCTGGTAAAAGGTAGCTAACAAAAACCTAATAAAAACCAGGTTAATGATTTACTAACATGTAATCACAAAACCATCCCCTTTCTACTCCAAAAGGAATAGTATTATCACTTCTATTCATTGGAGTATTTGCACACTATTTTATCTACATAAAAATATTCTGGTGATTTTATTTTAACATTATTAAAAATAGTAAGAAACTTCAGTAAGGTCATGTTGGATATAAGATTAATATACAAACTAATATAACTTTCAAATGTGCTCCTAAAAGCATAAATAAATGTCTATAAAGTTTCAATTTTAAAAAATACACTTACAATAAATATAAGGTATCTAAAAATAAAGGTAATAAAAGTTGCGCAAAAAATTTATGGGGGAAATATAAAATGTTACTACAAATCAGAAAAGGCCTTAAATAAACAGAGATATCTTTCTGAACAGGAAAATTTAATATCATAAGAAGGACCTATTCCAAGAATGAAAGTATGTGTGTGTGTGTGTATGTGTGTGTTTCCAGATAATTCTAAATTCCCAAGCAGATTTTTATTTTGTAAAGCTAATCATAAAATGTGTATGAAGCAGGAAAAGCAAAGAATTATTTTTAAAAAAGGAACAAAAGCTGATTCATCATAAAGACATGCTTCATTTAGGACAATGATTTTTAAAGTGACAAAAAGAGCAATGATGATAATGTAGAGCTTCGAATTTTATCTTTGTTATACAAGGGCTTGGAAAATGATAGGGAAGTTACCAATTATACTGAAAGAATATGATGTCTTCTGGTAAAAGGTAGCTAACAAAAACCTAATAAAAACCAGGTTAATGATTTACTAACATGTAATCACAAAACCATCCCCTTTCTACTCTAAAAGGAATAGGATTATCACTTCTATTCATTGGAGTATTTGTACACTATTTTATGTTATTATTACCTTTATTTTTAGATACCTTATATTTATTGTAAGTGTATTTTTTAAAATTGAAACTTTATAGACATTTATTTATACTTTTAGGAGCACATTTGAAAGTTATATTAGTTTTCATATTAATCCTATATCCAACATGACCGTACTGAAGTTTCTTACTATTTTTAAACCCATAGTTTAATGATATTCTTTCTTTATTTTGTAGACTATTGAAGTAAAGCTGATAGCTAAACAGACAAGAGTGATATAGATTTCAGATGTTAAATTTAAACCCCATGGTAATCACAAAGAAAATATCTGAGAAATACACAGAGAAGGAAATAAGGGCCTCCAAAGTGTTTAATATGCAACACTTTGGCTATGCAGTATGTGTGAGACAATTAGTTATTCATATGGAAAAAAGATAAGAATACACCTTTACCTCATACCATGCCACATATAAAATGAATGACAGATGATAGATAGATGCTAGATAGGAGAGAAACAGAGAGAGAGAGCTGATTTAAAATCTAAATTTGAAAGGTTACACTTTAAAATTTTTTTGAAGAAAATAGAGTATCATTATGACATGTCATAGTAAAGGATTAACAAGGTATATAGAGCAAAAACATGAAAGAAATGATTGATGTATCTGACTACTAAATTTAATTATTTTATTTCATAAAAGACATCATAAATAAAGTGAATTGCCAAACCATGGGCTGGGATAAAATATTTATAACACCTATAAAAAACAAAGAATTAATATCTAAACTGCATGGGAATTGATATCTAAAATCAATAAGAAAAAGGAACAACTCAATAGAAGTATAAACAAAATCTAACAAGAATAAGCCTGAATGATCCAAAATATATGAAAAACGAGAAAACAAGGCATATTTTAATAAACCATCTGTCCTTTCAGTGGGATTGAAGAAAGGAATAGGGAGGAGCAATAAATATTGTGAATTTTCCAGTTTTAACTGAAAATTATTGTTTTGAAACAAAATTTTGATTTTTTTTGGTACAGGTTAGGACTATGACAGTACATACTTATCCAATTTTATTTGGAGGCATTCTTGTGATGAATATATACTCAAGTTGCTTTATTTTCCAGACAGCCCTAAGTAAACCTATTTACTTGTTTATTCAGCAATTTAATTTCTATAGATTGAGGTGAGAGTATTTCTCTCCTTCTGCCACCTCGCATTACCAGCAATAAAAAGTAAAGTCAGAAAGATTTTTTAAAACTTTTCTTTGTGTATTTTGCAGTTTAGACTCATTTTATGGGTGTGTTAAAAATTTGGATGTAGAAAGAAAGAAAAGTGTAAAAAATTTTATATCTGGAGAAGTTGTAGAACTCTGGACCTGGGGACTTTTGAAATTAGATTAGGCTATAGCCAAATGAAACATTCTATGGAGATCAAGGTAAAATCTGAAAATTCACCTGAGCTTGGAAACAGCTAAGCACCAGGACAGTCACCAAAACTTTATTTTTAAAAACTGACCTTTCAGGAACAATTTATCTCTTATTGTTCAAGTCTTCAGTCTTAATAAATATTTTTTTCTATTTTAGAAAAATCTTGGAATGGAAAGTTCAAGTTTCTCTTTCAGAAAATGGTTAGTAGGTTGGCTGTAGAATCAGACCATGTAGAATCCTAATGCTGGGTTTGTTGTATGCCTTTGGGCAAGATCCATGACTTCTCTGTATTTCAGTCCCCTTATCTGTAACACAGAGCTGTTGATATCACTTACTTCATAGGCTTATTGTAAGAATTAAAGGAGAAAATAAAGGTAAAGATCTTTTTTTACAGTGTCTAAAAAATACTAAGCACTGAATAAAATTTAACTGTAATTGTCATATTCTATCCAAAGGAAGACTGTTTGCTTGGATCTCCAGTATATAGCTAATATATTATAGTTCACCAGTTGCCAATTTTTGTTCCCATAATGTACTGACTGGTCTCCTTTTAAGGTCTGGAATGAAAACTTAATCACTAAAGGAATGATATGAGACATCAATGAAGATACAATTTGTTACCAAACAATTTCACAGTATATGGCTGAATACTGAGTATGTGTGCTTTTGAAGAAATACACAAAGATTAGATAAGAACTGATCACTAATATTAAAAATGCACATGCCACACATATACACATACACACCAAATGCATAGGCCAGCCAAAACCTGGATACATATAATTTGCATTCCTAAATACCATGGGATAAAACCACTATATTAAAATTGATATTCCATATATTCTTTGCTGTAACCAGAAGTGAAAATATTTTCCAACATGATTGGAACAATAAAATGTGGAGTTGCCCAATGAGTGTCCATTTTAAAATCTTAACTTATACTAAACAAGGTTAGATTCCCAAACTTTTTAAATTT
The DNA here is from genome assembly GCF_023851605.1 of Tamandua tetradactyla. Taxonomy (NCBI): domain Eukaryota; kingdom Metazoa; phylum Chordata; class Mammalia; order Pilosa; family Myrmecophagidae; genus Tamandua; species Tamandua tetradactyla. Next base: position 49,088,100 of record NC_135336.1, read on the forward strand.
ACATATGAGGAAACTATGATTCATGGATGTTAATAATGAAACAGGGCTAGAACATAGATTCTCAGTCCAATGTTTGTCCTAACCCAGAGTTTAGTGATATTCTTTCTTTATTTTGTAGACTATTGAAGTAAAGCTGATAGCTAAACAGACAAGAGTGATATAGATTTCAGATGTTAAATTTAAACCCCATGGTAATCACAAAGAAAATATCTGAGAAATATACAGAGAAGGAAATAAGGGCCTCCAAAGTGTTTAATATGCAAGATCAACAAATACAAAAAAAAAAGGCAGGTATGGAATAATTGAAGGACAGAAAAAGTATGAGAAAAAAAGAGTTCAATGGCAGAAAAAGACTGACATTATCAGTAGTTACTTTAAATATAAATGGGTTAAGCTCTCCAGTAAAAATGCAGAGATTAGAAGAATGGGTAAAGAAAGTATGATTGACTCTGGTATTTACAAGACTCAACTAAAATTCAAAGAAAGAATAGGTTGAAAGTGAAAGTGAAAGGATGGAAAATATATTCCATTCAAATAGTAATAAAAAAAAACAGGAGAAGGGTGACTTTAAGTAAAAACTGTTAAAAGGACAAATAAAGGCACTATATATTGAGAATATAGACAATTCATCAAGAAAACATAATAATTATAAGTATATATGTACCTAACAACAAAGAACTAAATATATGAAGCAAACATTGACAGTACATTGATAGATTTAAAGAGAGAAATAAACAGTTCTACATTAATAGTAGGAGAATTCAACATACCATTTTCAATTATAGACTGGACATCGAAACAGAAAATCATTTAAAAAATACAGTACAAAACTATAAACCAACTATTCCCAGTAGACATACTATATATCACTTCATCCAACAGCAGCAGAGTAAATATTATTCTCAAGTGTACACAGCTCATTCTCTAGGATAGACCATATATTACATCACAGAACAAATCTCTATAAATTTAAAAATAAAGGAATCATGCAAAGTCATGGCATGAAGCTAGAAATCAATGATAGAAGGGGAACTGGAAAATTCACAAGTATGTGAAAGTTAAATAAACACTCAAAAATGAGTGAGAGGGTGGTGCAAAAGTGGCGGCTCAGTGGCAGAATTCTTGCTGGAGACCTGGGTTTGATTCCCAGTGCCTGTCCATGAAAACAACAACAACAACAACAACAACAAATGAGTGAGAGGGGTCCACATGTGGTTCAGTAGTAGAATGCTCACCTTCCATGTGGGAGACCTGGCTTCAGTTCCTGGATTATACACCAAAAAAGAAATGTAAAATAAAACAAAAACCAATGAGACAAAGAAGAAATCCCAAGGAAAATTAGGAAGCATCTGAGATGAATGTAAACAAAAACACAGCAGATCAAAACTTATGGGATATAGAAATGACTGTGTTCAAAGGGAAATGCATGATTCTAAATAGATTTTTTAAAAGGAGAAAGATCTCAAATCAATAATCTAACTTCTCACATGAAGGTAGTAGAAAAAGAAAAACCCACAAACAAAATGAGCAGAATGAAGGAAATAATAAAGATCAGAGCAGAGATAAATTAGATAGTAGAAAACATAGAATAAACAAAACAAACTTGGTTGTTTGAAAAGATTAATAAAATTGAGAAACCTTTGTCTAGATTAAAACAGATAGAGAGAAGACTCAAATAACTAAAATCAGAAATAAAATAAGGGGCATTTCTACCAACTCCAAAGAAATTATAAGAGGATATTGTGAACAATTGTATGTCAACAGATTAGATAAAATGGACAGATTCCTAGAAACACACAAACTACAAAAACAGATAAAGAAGAAATCAATCCAAAAAAGGAATGACAAGAAAAATTGTATCAGTAATCAACAGCTTCCCCAAAAAAGAAAGGTCCTGGACCAGATGACTTCACTGGTGAATCCTGTAGACAATTAAAGAAGAATTAGTACCAATCCTTCTCAAATACCTCAGTTTACCTCCAAAAAATTGGAGAGAAAAGAAGTATTATTAATTCATTTTATGAAGCCAGCATCACCCTAATATCAAAGCCAGATATCTTTTTGTTATCACAAGGAGAGAAAATTACAGGCCAATATCCCTTATGAATATGGTTGCAACAATAATTAACAAAATGCTGTCAAACTGAATCCAACTGCATATCAAAATGACTGCGCATCATGTTCAAGTGGAAATTATAAGAAAATCAATGCAATCACCATATTAATAGGATGAGAAAAAAAAAACATGATCATCTCAATTGATGCAGAAAAGACATTTGAAGAAAGTCAGCATCATTTGCTGATAAAACAAAAAAGAATAGAAATAAGTTCCTCAATATGATTAAGGGCATATATGAAAATCCACAGATAATGTTATAGACAATGGTGAAAACCTGAAAGCTTTGTTTATTAGGAACACACAAATTTTGTGTATTAGGACACCTGCTATTCAACACTGTACTAGAAGTTCTAGCCAGATGAAAAACATCTAAATTGGAAAAAAAATAGGTAAAATTCTTTATTAACCAGTAACATGATCCTGTATATGTATAACCCAGAAGAATCTACAAAATTACAGTTAATAAATGAATTCAGGCAAAATGGCAGGATACAAGCTTAGCAGATGAAAATCACTGGTATTTTTATAGACTGACAATGAACAATCCAAAAAGGAAACAAGTCCATTTACAGTAGGACTTGAAATAATCAAATAACCAGGAATAAACTTAAGCAAGGATGTAAAGGATGTGTGCAATTACAAATTATTACTGAAAGAAATTAAAGAAGACCTAAGTAAATGGAAAGGTATTCCATACTTATGGATTGGGAATCTTAAATCATTAAGATGTTGTTTTAGTTTAGTCCTGAGACCATGAAAACTGTCCAAATTAAGGTATGCACAGGAGGATACCTCCCCACACACAACTGACCACCAGTGATCCCAACTCCTCTATCACATGGCCAGGCACATGGTGACATCTGCTGGTCTCTCTCTCTTCTCTCCCTAGTTTCATTACTTCCAGCTTCTTGCTTCAGTGGCTTCCTCTCTGAGCTTCTCTATTTATCCTTGCCTCTCATCTTCTCTGGAGCCTTTTATTGTGTCTTCTATCTTTCTTTCATCTTCTTATAAAGGACTCTAGCCAAAGAATTAAGACCAATCTTGGGCATGTATCAGCTGAAATAACTTTATCAAAAGGTCCCCCCCACAATAGGTCTACACACACAGGAATGGATTAAAAGAACAAGATCTTTTCTGGGGTACATACAGCTTCAAACTATCATGTTACCTACTCTGAACCTCCAAAAGATATGTTCTTTACATGTGCAAAATATATTCATTCCATCACACTATCCTAAAAGCCTTAAATCATTTTAGTAACAATATTAAGTACAAAATTTTATCAAAATAAGTTAATGGTGTGATCTTTCCTGGGGCACAATTCCCCTCTGGTTGTGAACCTGTGAAATTTAGAACAGGTTATCTGCTTTGAAAATAGCTAGGAGGAACAGTCACAGGGTAAAAAAGTCCTATTTTCAAAGGGAGAAACTGGAAACAAAACAGGGGTTATCAGTCCCAGACAGTTTTGGAAAGCTGCAGGACATACTTCATTAGATTTTAAGGTCTGAGAGTCATATATAGAATGAGATTTTGTCCTTGGGGTTTGATGGCAGGCAGCCCCTGCCTTTCCAAGGGGCTTGCACAGCAGTGCAGCTCTCTGTAAACACTTGGGTGAGGGCTCCAATACCTCCAAATATTGGGGTGATGCCCAAGATCTCAGCCACACCATCATCAAGCATCAGGATGATAGTTAAACTCTAGGCCCCACCCTCCCCAATCATTGATGTAGCAACTAGACTCTGCCATCTCAAGGGCACAAGCTCAACCCTCTCACAACAGTGGGATAGTAGCCACTCTTCCCAATTTCTGGGCACAAGTTAAACCCCCTTAGAACAGTGAGGCAGTGGCCAACTCTTCCCATTCTATGGGGGATGTGTTTCACCCACTCTGAGTCTGAGGCAGTAATACTCTATGTAAACAATGGGGTGGCCGAGTTCTCCATGATCTCCAAGGCATTCTTCCTGAACAAATGGGGTCAAAGGCCTCCCCTCTGCAAGATCTGAAACAGATTCACCTTTTCCACTTACATGGTTGGGTCTGCTCTTCTGGCCAGAGGTGCCTTCATTCCAGACCTCAGAGTCCATGATTCTGCCTTTGACATCCTTTTTCCTTCAATCTATTCCTTTACTGTTCCTTTTATTTCAGACTGGCAGTGGTTCCTTTCATACAGATCTCACCAAAAACTTGCCAGTTTTTGCATGCATCACACAGGATTCCCAACCATCAGACAATAGGACTTTTCACAAATCCTTCTTGAATAACTGCATTTCCAATCCTGATTCATGCTGAAATGGCTGACTGATCCATGTTCAGTTAAATCCTCATGTGGTACTATTCTCTGGGGAATTGATTTCCATGAGTTCAGAATTTTCCAAACTATCAATTTCTGGTTTCCTTGTACCCAAGAATTCAGTTCTCAACATGTAACTATATGCTTCAAGGAGAAGCCAAGTTGTAATTTCCACAATTTTTGTTTAGAAAGCTCCTCAGGGGTGGGCCACAGTGGCTCAGTGGCAGAATTCTCACCTGTCATGCCAGAGACCCAGGTTCAATTCCTGATGCCTGTTCATACCAAAAAAAAAAAAAAAAAAAAAAAAAAAAAAAAAGCTCCTCAGGTAAATATCCAAGCTCATCACTTTCAAATTCCACTTTCCACCTGAAATCAGAACATAATTTTGCCAAATTCTTTGCCACTTTACACAAGGATTACCTTTCTTTCAGTTTGCAATGGACACAAATTTCTGTCTGAGGTCTCATCAGAAGTACCTTTAGCATCCATATTTCTACCAACAGTCTCTTTAAAGCAATCTATCCCTTTTATTTCAAGTTCCTCAGTATTCTTCCAGAATTTTCCTCCCACCCAATTATAAAGTTGTTCCAGCATTTTTTGGTATTTGTGATCTCAATACCCCACTCCTTGTACCAAAATTTTGTTTCAGTTTTCTAATGCTGATGAAATGCAATATATCAAAAATGGGTTGGTTTTCTCAAATGAGATTTATTAATTTACAATGTTACAGTTCTTAGACCAGGAAAACACCCAAATCAAGCTATCGAAGGTGATAATTTCTCCCTGAAGACAGGCTATAAGCATCCTTAGCTCCTCTGTTGCAGAGGTTGACTCAATATAATCCAAAGGGATTTAAGACAATCTGAGTTAAAATTCCATGAGCCTTCTCTGTAGAAATGGAAATACTAAACACTGAACTCATGTGGAAGAATAAAGGCCCCCAAATAGCCCAAACTATCTTGAGAAAGATAAGTAAGGATGGGGCACTGCAACTGTGGCTAGGTGGCAGAATTCTTGCCTACAGGCAAGAGACCCAGGTTTTATTCCAGTGTCTGCTTATGCAAAAAAAAAAAAAAAAAAAAAAAGATAAACAAGGATGGAGGACTCACATTTTCCAATTTTTAAAACTTATCACAGAAGATGGCCGAGTAGGGAGCTCCAGGACTCGCTCTCTTCCAAAAACAGGTGGGAACCAGGCAGGAACTGTCTGAAACAACCGTTTTAGGACTCTGGAAGCCAGAAAATCAGGTACAACACTAAGGAAACAACAGAAAGAAGAGGTTGAGATAATGCAGTAATGGACTGTGAGTAGCTTGCTCCATACAGATTCTTGTACCCATTCCCCGACCTCACATCTAGCTATCTTGGGGTCCAGCAATTGGAAGCTCCAGAATATATCACATGTTAGACTTATTTTAGACAAAATAAAGTCTAAATATATTTTAGAAGATTGAAATTGTATCAATCACTCTCACTGTCCATAATGGAATGAAGGATGAAGTCATCAACAGATGTAGAACCAGAAAATTCACAAATATATGGAGAATAAACAACACAACTGTAACAATCAGTGGGTCAAAAAAGAAGTCACAAAATAAATCAGTAAATATTTGGACATGAATGAAAACAATAACACAACATATCAAAACTTATAGGATTCACTGAAGGCAGTGCTGAGAGGGAAATGTATAGCCCTAAATGATTATTCAGAAAAGAATAAAGCACTTAAGTTCAAGACCTAACTGTACATCTGGAGGAACTAGTAAAAGGACATCAAACTGATTCCAAAGTAAGCAGAAAGAAAGAAAGAAATAACAAAAATTAGACCATAAGTAAATGAAATTAGGAATAAAAAAACGATAGAGAGAATTAACAAGACCAAAAGATGGCTCTTTTAGAAGATCAATAAAATTAACAAACCCTTAGCTAGGCAGACAAAGTAAAAAAGAGAGAAGATGCAATAAATAAAATCCGAAATGAGATGGGAGACCTTACTACTCACCCCAAAGAAATAAAAAGTATCATAAGAGGATACTATGAATAACAGTATGCCATAAAATTAGAGAACATAAATGAAATGGACAGATTCTTAGAGGCACATCAACAACCTATATTGACTCTTGGTGAAATAGAAGACCTCCACAGACTAATTATTAGTAAAGAGATTGAATTGGCAACTACAAACCTCCCAACAAAGAAAATCCAGGACCAGATACCTTCATAGCTGAATTCTACCAATATTTCCAAGAAAAATCTATACCAATTCTGCTAGAACTCTTCTAAAAAACTGAAGAAGAAAGAACATAACCTAACTTGTTCTATGAGGCCAGCATCACCCTAAAAACAAAGATGGATAAAGATACTACAAGAAAAGAAAAATTATATACCAATTTATCTGATAAATATAGATGGGAAAATCCTCAAAAAATACATGCAAATCAAATCCAACAGCACATTTGTTCTAGTTTGCTGGGTGCTGGAATGCAGTATACCAGAAACAGAATGGCTTTTAAAAAGGGGAATTTAATAAGTTGCTAGTTTACAGTTCTAAGGCCGAGAAAATATCCCAATTAAAGCAAGTCTATAGAATTGTCCAATCTAAGACATCCAGGGAAAGATACCTTGGTTCAACAGGGCTATTGACATTAAGGATTTCTCTCTCAAGTGAAAGGGGCACATGGTGAACACAGTCAGAGTTTCTCTATCCTTTGGAAAGGCACATGGTGAACAGGATCAGGGTTTCTCTATCATCTGGAAGGGCACGTGGCAACATGGCATCATCTGCTAGCTCTCTTTCCTGGCTTCCTGTTTCATGAAGTTCCAGGAAAATATCTCCCTGGGAGCATTTTCCTTCTTCATCTCCAAAGGTCGCTGGCTGGTGGACACTGCTTCATGGTGATACAGCATTCTCTGCTCTCTCAAATCTCTCATTCTCCAAAATGTTTCTTCTTTTATAGAACTTCAGAAATTAATCAAGACCCATCCAAAGGAGTAGAGACATGCCTCTACCTAATCCAGCTTAACAACCACTCTTGATTAAATCACATCTCCAGGGAGATGATCTAATTACAGTTTCAAACATACCATACTGAATAGGGAATAGAAGAAATGGCTGGCTTTACAAAATGGGATTAGGATTAAAACATGGGTTTCTAGGGTACATACATCATTTAAAACCAGCACATTCCACCCTCTGGACCCTAAAAAAGACATGTTTTCCCCATATACAAAACACATTCATTCCATAATACCGGAGATCCTTAAACCATTTCATTAACATTACAAATACAATACAAGGTTAAAACCAGTACAAAATCTCAAACTTAATTACAAGCATGGCCTGCCCCAAGGCAAAATTCTCCCCTGTCTCTGGACCTTTGAAAACTCATAATAAGTTATTTGCTGCCAACATACAAAGAAGGAACAGTCATGGGATACATATACCCATTTCCATAGAGAGGGTGGAACACAGGGGTCACTGGACCCATACAATTTCAAAAACTTGCAGAGCAAAGACCATTAGATTTAAAAGTCTGAGGGTTATTTATCTTTAGGGCTTTAGAAAATGGCAGTCCCACCCTTTCCAAGGGCCTGCACAGAGACCTGCCTCTCTCTGAACACAATCTTGGGGACACTGGGGAGACCACCTTTTTCTTGGCTCCACCCTCTCCAAGGATCAGGGCTGCAACTGGCTCTCTGCCATCTCTGGGGTACATACTCAACCCCTCCATGTAGTGTCAGCCAGGCTCTCCCCAAACCCCAAGGAATGTGTTTCAACCTCTCCAAGGCCTGAGGTGGCATGAATCTTCCACTGCAACGAGTTGAAAGGCCCATCCTCTGCCTGGGGCAAACTCTCTCTATCTACAGGCTTGAGTGGGTCTGCTCTCCTGACCCAAGTCTTCTTGCCTTCAGACCTCAGCCTCCGTGGCTTTGCCTCTGAAGTTATTTTACCTTCACAGTGTCCCTTCTCTGAACCTCCAGTCCAAATTGGCAGCAACTATGTTTATACAGGTCCCACAGCACTGTCATTGGCTTTCTACACAGTAGCCTCAGATCATGCCCATCAGATATAAGGAGTTTCCACAAATCCTTCCTGGATAACTCCATGTCCAATCCTGACTTTCTCTGAAATGGCTGACTGGTTTCACATATGGCTGAATCCTCACATGGAGCACTATTCTCTAGGGTCTCCCTTCCTGGAAGCCCAGAATTTTCCAGGACATCAAGTTCTGGTTTCTTTGTAATCAAGAGTTCAGTTTTCAGCTTATCTCTGTCTTGTCACATTTCACTATAAACTATGAGAAAAAACTATGCTGCACTTTCGACATTTAATTTGTAGATCTCTTCAAATTAAATATCCAAGTTCATAGCTTTTAAAATCTGCCTTCCAGCCAAAGTCACTAGTCAATTTTGCCAAATTATCTGCTATTTTAAAACAAGGATCACCTTCCTTCCAGTCTGCAATAGTACACTCCTCATTTCTGACTAGAGCCTGGTCAAAGGTATCTTTAGAGTCCACATTTCTATCAACAGTCTCTTCAAAATATTCTAGGCCTTCTCTATCAGGCTTCTCACAACTCCTCCAGATTCTTCTCCTTACCCATTTAAAAAGATGTTCCAACACATTTAATATTTGCAAATTGCAGCAGCACTCCACTCCCCAGGTACCAAAATCTGTTCTAGTTTTCTAGCTGCTGGAATGCAATATACCAGAAACAGAATGACTTTTAAAAAGGAGAATTTAGTAAGCTGCCAGTTTACAGTTCTAAGGCCAAGAAAATGTCCCAGTTAAAGCAGGTCTATAGAAATTTCCAATCTAAGGAATCCAGGGAAAGATACCTTGGTTCAACAGGGCTGTTGAAGTTCAGGGTTTCTCTCTCAAGTGGAAGGAGCACATGGTGGACACAGTCAGAGTTTCTCTCTCATCTGGAAAGGAACATGGTGAACAGGGTCAGGGTTTCTCTTTCATCTGGAAGGGCACGTGGGGAACACGGTGTCATCTGTTGGCTCTCTCTCCTGGCTTCCTATTTCATGAAGCTCCCCAGGAGACATTTTCCTTCTTCATCTCCAAAGGTTGCTGGCTGGTGGACTCTGCTTCATGGTACTACAGCATTCTCTGCTCTCTCCAAATCTCTCATTCTCCAAAATGTTTCCTCTTTTATAGGACTTCAGAAACTAGTCAAGACCCACCCAAATGGGTGGAGACATCATCACCTAATCCAGTTTAACAACCACTCTTGATTAAATCACACCTCCAGGGAGATGATCTCATTACAGTTTCAAACACATAATATTACATAGGGATTAGAAGAAATGACTGGCTTTACAAAATGGGATTAAGATTAAAATATGGCTTTTCTAGGGTACATACATCATTTCAAATCAGCACAACATTAAAAGAATTATATAATATGATTAAGTGGTTCTTTTCCCAGATTTACAAGGGTGGTTCAACAGGAGAAAAGTAATTAATATAATACACCATATGAATAAACTCAAGGGAGAATTCACATGAGCCTCTCAATTGACACCGAAAAGGCATTTGACAAAACCAGAGCCCCTTCTTCATAAAATAGAAATAGAAAGAAACTTCTTTAAAAAAGGGCATACATGAAAAACCCACAGCTAACATTGTACTCAATGTGAAAGACTGAAATTTCCTCTCTAAGATTTGGAATATGACAGGGATGTCCATTGTCACCACTGTTATTCAACATTGTGCTAGAAGTTCCAGATAGAGCAGGTAGGCAAGAAAAAGAAATAAAAGACATCTAAACTGTAAAGGAAGAAGTAAAAACTTTCCCTTTTTGCAGATGACATGATCCTCTAAATAGAAAGTCCAAAAAACTACAACAAAACCACTAGAGTTAATAAATGAGTTCTGCAAAGTGGCAGGAAACATGATCAACATGCAAAAATCAGTAGTGTTTTTATACAATACTAATGAGCAATATGATAAGGAAATCAAGGAAAAAATTCTATTCATGATAGTGACTAAAAGATTCAAATATTAAGGAATAAATTTAACCAAGGATGTAAACAAACTGTACACAAAAAATATTGTTAAAATTAAGACACCACCAAGTGGATGACTTCTCTTAAGAAAGACTGATCATATCTGGGGTTTCTCTGTCACATGGGAAGGCACGTGGTGATGTCTGCTGTCCTCTCCAAACTTCAGGGTTCAAATGGTTCCCTCAGCTCCCTCTGCATCTCCAGGCATCTGTATCTCATTTTGCATCTCTGCTGTCTGTGTCAGTTATTTTAAAGGACTCCAGTAAACTGAATAAGATCCATCTTGAATTCCAAAGGGCCACATCTCATGTTTAATGACTATTTATATACCTTCTTTGGTGCTGTTCAAGACCTTTACCAGTCTTTCCTTAAAAAGAATTCTTTGAAGTAACCAGAAAAATTCAAAGGCTGATGTAAAAGAGGATTCTTTTCTGGATTAAAGGGAGGCCTAATTAAGCCAGAAAGCAGCTAGTGCAAAAGAATTGCCTACATCCAGTGAAAATTACTTAAAAGAATGGGAGGGAACGGACAATGGTGGTTTAGTGGCAGAGTTCTCGCCTGCTGTGCTGGAGACCTAGGTTCGGTTCCTGGTGTCTGCTCATGTAAATAAAAATAAGTAAATAAGTAAATAAATAAATAAAGGGAAAAAGCACAGTTCTTTAAAAAAAAGAATGGGAGGGATCTAATGATGCCAGGCAGATTCATTTATTACAAATAAGAAAAGTTATCACTTGTTGTATAGCATGGTAAAATTTATGTAATCTATTTTGTAAAGGTGACCTTGGCAGAGACAGGTGCCTCCTATTAGAGAGAATAAGTAGAAGCTGAAGCTCTTGGATTGAAATCAGAATCTTTGTCCTTGGATGATGCTTGGTGTTGAATGTTCTAGAACTTGTCTGGTGCTGAATGATTGCTTATTTAAAGTATAATCCCTAGGTTGACCATACTAAGAATGCTACTGAACTAGCTATTCCCTAACTTTGACCTGGCCAGAAAAGCCACTGAATCACCAACAGTCTAGAATCTAGCTAAAGTTTGTAACTTGCCCACTTACACAGTGAGTTCATAGAATTAATATAGACTTAAGTTTTTTTGATTCCTTAGTTTGACTTTCTTTATCTAACCCACACAGCAACTCCAAGGAAGCCCATATATATATATATATATTGCCAAGGAAAAGTGAAGCAAGCATCCTTGATTTGCTACTGATGAGTTTAAAATGGATAATTTCTTGTATGTGAAGAATATATGATGAACAATACACAAGTCATTCTATAAGCCTGGGCATTCTCTGACCTCATCTGATTATCATAGCTCCAGTGTACAGAGGAAATGTATTGTCTTCCAATCACTTCCATTGACATATATTATGTTTCTGTGTAAATGTTCAAACATGCTTTATACAAATGAATATAGTAGATAAACTTGTGCCAAACACATATTTGCCCTTCCTGTATGATTTGGTTTATTTTCAAAGTACTCTTAGAGTGAAATAATTCTTTTGAGGCTGGCTAGGGCAATAGTTTTAAGCTTTCTATGCCAAAATCCCTGAAATTCATTTGCTAACAAACAATGGTTAGCAGTTTTGAATTCACTTAATCCAAGCATACCAGGACCTCACTTTCAACATAATGACTGGCCTAATCCTATGGTGCAGTGCTAGCAAGAATTCCCACTGAAGTTAATAAGCTATAGTCCTTTTACTGTGGAGGGAAGCAAGTGAAACTAACAGCCACAGTCTACTGGCTCCTAATTTATTTTTTATATGGTTTCTAATTTATTTTTCTGGTAACACTAGTCTAAATCATTCAATGCATAGGCCATAAATTTGGAATCATAAGGAGCATTCCTAGAATTTTATTAATCTCTTTTATTCTAACTGCTGTTCTGCCAAAAGTCTGTGTTTCAATTAGATTGTAAGGGCTTAATTGATTCCCTTATAAAATGTAGATAACAAAAGGAGAAAGGGAAATAGAATCCTATATGGCTGTTTAGTCTAGAACATAATCAGATTAGTAGTTCTATTATTTGTAAAATATGATCCTAATGTAAATAAAACAGATAACTTTTTTTATAATAATAGACTAATTTCTCAGCATCTTCGTTTCTGCATATGCTTCTAAAGGAAAACATTGATTTTAGTTGGGTCATTGGATTTGCTGCTCTTCAAGATTAGGCTTATTTCCACTTTCCCATCTGCTTTCAGATGCTTGAAAATTCTTAGAGAAACAGGGCTTTTCACTTCATAAGTAGGGATTAAAGGCTTTAAAATGCGCGTGAACATACAATGTTGCTCAATAAATTTAAATGAATGATGAAGCCTCTGAGGGGAATATTTTCTACCATATAAACAACTCATTTGCTAGTTGACTTTCAATTCTACTACATTTGAATTCAAATGTAACTATTTGAATGTTTTTTCTGAAAATTTGAAAATGTAGATTGTCAATATTTTTTAATAAAAAAAGACTGAATAAAGGCATATCAAGACAAGGTCTTTATCCAGACTTGGTGAGTGGGCCCATGCACTTGTTGGAATGGAATATAGCAATATGGAATCCTAAAAACCTTCATGTAGGAAAGCAAATAGCTACAGTGGAAACAGAACAAATGAAAACACAGTTCTAAAATCTACCTGACAACTAGCATAGGAGCACTAGAGCCATATTTCCAAAAATAATAATTTCCATTTCCAATATTAATGATTTTTTGAGCTGAATTATTATCTGCCGCAGTTAAATGTGATAATTCCTCCCTTAAGGAGTTGGGAAAAGAAACAATAGTTAACTCAGAATAACATATTTTAAAAATATTCAGGCCTTTAAATTTTTCATGCAGTAAAAATATATTCCCTTCCCTTGAAAATACCTTTTAATGATACTCAAGTATATTTATGGCATTTCTCCATCTATTTGCTTGGAGTGCATACTATTATTTTTAACTGATTGTGGTCTTGCCTAAAACTTTATTCACTAGAAGCCAGACCCTGACTAATATAGACATTTTCTATCTCAGCAGGAGATTTCCTGAGATTGGGAGAAAAATGGGCAGAAATTTTCTCAAGTAGACACCTTAGGTTGATTTCCTTGCTAAATTTCTAAAACTAAAATACGCCTTCATTGGGATGGATTGTACAAGTAATTTTTGGTCAGTTCTCATGCTTATGGGTAAGTGGATGCCCTTAAATAGGAAATATGAATGTCCATCCAAGAGGTGTGGGAGCGTCTGCCGTGGCTTCCTTTCCAGAGCGTTTCTCTCACTGGGTTGACGCATTTGGAATTCCTCAGCTTCCTTATGAAAATGTTGATGTTTATTCAGTCTTCACAATGGTAGTCAGGTTCCTGCCACCCACCTAAGTCCCTGGACAGCAGGCTGGCAACCCTCTGGACCACTTGTTCTGCTGCCTGTCACACATAGCCAGAGATTTTTCACACAGATGAACGTCAATCCAGATAGACAGTGTGTAAATGTTTAGTCTAAGGCTTTTTTTATCTGTCTCCTTCTTTTGACAACTTAATCTCAGCCTTCCATCTTCATTGGTCCAGCTCGGTTGTGACAAAATAAAGTACAGACTATTTTTCTATTCTGACCATACAAAAAGTAAGATGCCTTTCTGCTACAAACATGAGGCGAAGCTGTGAAACAGGATAGTTGAAATTGGTAGAATGACTGTACCTTTTTGAAAGATAAACAATTCATTGAAAATACACTGCATGACACAGAAATATGTTCAAATATACATCAGTTTACACATCTGATTCTAAAGTCTCTGTGCACTCAAATCCCAGCTCTCACAGTTCCATAAACAACAGTAGAAATCTGTGTGGCAAAGGCTGGACAGAGGAAGAAATACCTGCAATTTGTCTGAGGATTTTGTGGCTTATTCAAATGTACCTGGATGAGCTTCTTCTTAAACTATAGTTTGTTTTAGAATTAGGCAAGATAAAAATGAAGTCCAAAATCAAACTATTATTTTTTGTCCAGCTTTGCATCTATAACTAAACAGAATTGGAAAATAGAAAGATAGAAGGATTTTGATATAGTGGTTCAGTATGACCCTTGGTGAACATCAGGACTGCTAGATAAACTAGTTCAGATAGTCAAAGCAAGAATGAGGTGCAGTCTTATAAAGGAAAACTCTACCTTGGAGTTTATTTCTCTATGTTCAGAGAATATTTGGAGGCAAATTCTTAAATGAAGCACTTGGATTTACTAATAGTTTGGTATTTTATAATTCTAGTCTAAATGTATAGATTACTTAAAGTTAAAAGATAAGAAATAAAAATCTGTTAATTCAGAGACAGACATTTCTAACTTATTAAATATCAGCCCATCAAAGAAGAATGTGGCTGGCACTTCTTGTAGTTGCTTAATAGGGCACTATCCAAATCAAAACATTCATTATTACTGGATGAACCTTTGCATGTTTAAGAAGACTGATTTTTAGAATGCATGTATGGAGTCAGCATCTGGAAAACGTCTAATAATCTTCAAACTCTTGGTTCAATTTTTGATGGTAGACTGACCACAGCTATTGAAATACTTGGGACTGCACTTCCAGAAAGAATGTTTTCAGCGAGGTAGGCTAGTGATGTCAGTTCAGACCTGGCACTGCTTCTCCCAACTAGCAGGTGTTGGAACTAACAGCAGAATCAAGGGGATAATGACCAACAGAGCATTTAAAAATGAATTCAACATATCTCCAATATTCTCATGGGTATGCCTGGTGAAATATATAGTCACTGGGCACATTCTTAGCCATGTTTCCTTTCCTAGGCCAAAAAAAATCAATATGTGAATGCATATGTTTTTTGAGGTTTAATTCTTTCTTGAAGTGTCAATATAATTTATTCACATTAAAAGAAATCCCAATATGTAGTGTGCCATAATTCAAATTTTTATCTCTTAACTATGCTCAGATTTGTGTGTGGCAAGCTATAAACCTATAAATATATAAAGTATGAATTGTAGGTTTGTCATAAATTATTTCGATCTCACATTTCTGGTTGTCCTTTGGTTGCTTATCTAGTATTTCCCTAGGGAAAATGGTATTTGTAAGCTCCCATACTTAAGCCTGCAGATATGCCAAAATGGGGCAAAGTTGCCTGAAATCTAAACCAAAATCATAAATAAATTTTGTAATGAAATAGTAAGGAATTAAAGAATTCAAATATCCACTAAAATCAAATGCAGAGTGGAGATGATCTGGACCCTCAGTACAAAGTCATTTACAGAATTTTATTACATTTGACGACTTTTCTCTGAAAGGTCAGCCTCTTTGATGAGAAGTTGTGCAGATAGTAGTTTCTCTGGACTAAAAGTTAACATCCTCTGATAAGAATTTGCCACACTAAACCTGAAAATTAATGAGGTCACCAGATGGCAACGTGGAAGTCCTCTTAAATATAATCTTTTAGGTATTACATAACCTCTAGGAAGCTTCTGACCAGAAATAAATTCAGAAGTTATGTGGATGTTCATGCACAGAGAATCTAAAAGATAATGCAAGAGGAAAACTTTTCTTCTTTTTACTTTTTCCTATAACTCATCCTCTGCTCATATAAAATCTACTTCAGATGGCCATTCAGTCTTTTACCTTTGCTTGCTGGTTATTCTCTGTGCTTGGTACTTAGTCCTCACTCTCAGCCCAATCCTCTTGATCTTTCCTCCCATCCCTCGCCCTCTCTAGGATCCTGGCCTTAACTTCAGAGGAGCAAGACAGGCCTTTACCTTGCTAATAAGTTACTCTTCTCATACAGAGCTTATGCCAGAAATAATCTGTCTCCTTACTTTTCATCAAATATCCCCACTCTCAGTCCAACCAAAGGACAAATGGGAAAACTCTTCCTTTTCACATAAGCTGCAAAATCTGTTTTATATGTCTATACATGCACAATATATGAAGATGAACTATTGCTTTTCAACTGATTTTTATTATAAAGCTGTAAACAAGAGCAAAGGTTTCTCAATGTTTTGAACACGATGTGTTGTGTCTTCTATGTTTGTGGTCCTACTTCAAATAGGAAAAAAAAGATTAGAGAGTGATTGCCTTAGCCTTTAGCAATCAGAAGACCTATTTTTCTTTTTTCTACGACTACTTAGGAATGAGCCATTTGGGCATCCAAAGACAACTGAGTTAAGGAAAAAGCAAAGAAGGTTCTTCTGGCACTTGTTTAACACAAATGTTTTATTTTATACCTGGTGTTTTTGGTATGCAATGACCAGTCGCTGATGACCAAGAGCCTTAGGTCTGGAAAAGTAATCAAATAAAAAATACTTTTGTGTTCCACTCTGTTCCCAGATTCATAACGCTCACCTCATTAAGAGAAAAGTAAAGGTTTCAGGAAAGCACAAAAAGAAGAAAGTAAATAAGTAAAACATCTTTAAGATCAGGACACACCTGTTTCCACTATTTTATTATTACTTTGCCAAAATATTCTCCTTCATGTAGCTCCATGAGGCCTATTACAATATTGGCTTTAATAAAGATTGAACGTCCTGTTTCTTTGGTACATTAGTGCTGTGGCTTCATTTTTTAACACGCATTCATAATGCGTGTATGTTGATTTATAAGGTATACCAATACATCGCTTTTCTAGTATAATCTGTTCTTTATAAACTACTCAAAATATAAACTTTAAACATGAGAAAAATAAAGATAGAAGTTCTAGTATTTTCTTTCTAAGCCCTAGTGAGTCATCTTGTACCTCACATTGTGCACAGCACCCCATATCCTCTATTCTAAAGATCATTGTTTCAGAAAAATCTCCCTTTCTAGCCAGCTCCTTTGCTCTCAGAAATTCCCTTAATTAAAAAAAAAAGTACCTTCCTCTCTCTCACTCTTATCCCCTGAATAGCCAAATTCCCTCCATTTCATTCTTCCCACTACTACATCAACCTCTCACCAATACCATATGAGTTTGTAGGCCTAACTACATTAGATACTAACCACATTCGCTTCCTAAAATGCTCCCCTCCTCCCTATATTTCTGATTTGGTTTGATACACTGGCTTTGGATATCCAAACCACATAAGGTGACCTAAATAACAGAACCCAGAAGTGGGAAGCCCAGGACCTCCGAGAGACTGGAACCAGAATGTGACAAGCAAGCAACCTGCTTCTTTCTCAAGCATCCCAACTCACTGAGTCATCACTCCTCTGCATATCACCTTTAGTCAAATACCTGGAGACCAACTTTCTTGATTCCAGGACTGGTATGTCTGTCCTGACCCTGAATTTACATAGCCTCCAGTTCAAAAGCCCAGGGAGAGGCTTCTGCTTGACTCACTTTGAGTCTTGTGTCAAGTCCTAGTCTCCAGCCAACTATGGCCAGCCATTTGGGGTCCTCTGCAGGAACATTCCACCTCGGAGTGGCCATTATCCCTAACACACTCACAGAAAGATCATAGTTTGCATTTTTAGAACAACTTCTGGATCTCCTCTTTGTTATTATCTTCCTCCTCAATTCCCTCCTTCTTGGGCTCTTCTGCAGATTTTTCTTCCATTCAGTCAATAGGGAGAATATTTCCCAAACATTCTGTCCCTCATTCTCTCTTCATTCTACATACTTTCTCTGAGAGCTCATTCCAAACACACAACTTCTACAATCACCCCAACACTGATAACTTCCATATCTGTGTTTTCAGCTCAGTAACTTATCTTGAGCTCCAGTCACTCTCTACACCTGTCTACTGCCTCTACCTGATGTCCCCTAAGCTCCTTGAGTCCAGCATGGCTAGCCTGTGATCACCATCTTCAGTCTCTGCTTTTCCTGTTGATTTAGAGCCTGGGCAATGGTGCAATCACTCCTAAATGGCCACCCAATACTGAGAGCCATCCTAATTAGACTTGTCTATCTGCTTTTTTTTTTTTCACAGGCAGGCACCAGGAATCGAACCTAGGTCTCTGACATGGCTGGCGAAATCTCTGCCTGTTGAGCCATGGTGGCCTGCCCATCTGTCTGCTGTTGAATGGACTATATATGGCTCTTACGTGAGATTTCATTTGAAACAAATTTATAATGCTTTTAAAATATACTAAATCATCACAGTATTCAAGAGACTTCTTAAATAACATGACATATTATTACTAACACCTTATCATGAATTAATTTATCATATATCTTTCCAAATAACTTATCTGTGGGCAGTGCACCAGGTCACTCTTGGAAGTGATGCTACAGAATACCTTGGATATCCATGGACAAATTATCTATTATTTTTATTCACCCCCACCATAGAAAGTAAGTACTATAAATATTCCCACTTTAGAGATAAAAATACTGACCTGCAGAGAATTTTAATCACTTGTGCAGTGTACAGCATAACAGAGCAGGTTAATAGGCTGAATCAGAATTTTAACTTGTATTCCATAGCCCAAGTTCCTAATTATTACACTATGCCTCCCAGTTCTGTTATGGAATTTGACATATAGTTAAGAATCTATATTTGGAAGTCAATCAAAGGATTAATTACTGCTCTCCTACTTGGGCTAGTCTCTCTGTACTTCCTCATCTGTAAAATGGGGACAATAGATACATGAGAGGGCTTTGTGGAGTAAATGGGGGTGATAGATGAGGAGTGGAGAGCACAGGGCTTTACATATAGGTAATGCTCAGTAAATAATAGCTGTTATCCTAAATGAGATTGTGCAGCAAATGGGTTAAGTAAACAGCAGAGACTGCAACTTGTGTTCAGCTATTTAAATTCTGGGTTTTGGCAAAGTTCTTTATCTCCAGGTAGTTACATTCTAAAAGGAGATGTTTATAAAATAAAATAAGCTTTCTAAAGTTGGAATTCTGGTCAATGGAAAGGAAAGAAAACCTTAGACTCTGTCATCATGATACACACAGGCTTGGAAGGATTTTATTTCCTTTTCCCTTTCAAATAGTGATGTGAAAACAGTAGAATCTGACTATATGCCATAATGGGATCCATAAATTCAACTGGGCAAAATGTGAATTGCATATATCACATTGGTGTGGTAGTGCTACAAAGCTAATTAGGTGACAGTGAGCCAGCAGTGAGTATCCAGCAGAAAGGTCCCCTAGTTCAAACTTGTCCAGGTTTGCCTGAAGTGTTTCACCACCTGGTGATAGTTATCCACTCCATTTTAAGCATGGAGAGGAATCTGAATCTTTGTAGCTAACTAGGAATTCTGGGATAGTGATGGCATTTTAGGAATCTCCCACTCAGTTGGTTTTTGTGGGCCCAAGTGTGGAAGAGTGCTCACAGAAAATATTGGAAAGCAGAGGTTGTCTTACATCACTATAGTTCTGAAGATTGGTACCTCAATATTGCATACCCAGCTTGGCCTTCAATCATGGCCCATCCCTGCCCATTCCCCCAGGAGACAGAATTTATAGCCCACTCCATTATGAGGTGACGGTGCTATAGCACAATTTGAGTTTTCTACATGGGTTTGGATTATTATAGTATAATCAGTCTTTTTGAAGTCATAGATCTAGGATGGATTCTTCTTCTTATAGAAATATCTGGTTGAGATTCTCTCCCCTCGTCAGGAGAAAAAGAGAATAGCTTCTCAAAACTCATTGCAGGAATGTTAAATATTAGGCCAGCCAATCTTTTAATAAAAGGATAGTAATATTTAAAAGATTCCATACTTCGACATTTTTATTGTCTAGGTCTTTGTCTCTAGTATCCAAATGGTAACACATCAACAAATTTAGTACAAGACAGCCCACCCCAATCATCTGAACACAGACACTCTCTCTCCAAAAGCCACAACCATCAGGAAGGATCACAAAGACATTTTTGTAGGAGCTACCGCTAGGTCCTAATTTAATAGCCATTCTGCTCTTTTTCCTCACAAACTAGAATATAATTTTATCTAGACAGGAATGTGCCCACCTTAAAGAATACATTTCCCATCTTCCCTTGAAACCAGAGGTGGCAAAAGAAATGTAAGATGGGATTCTTAAAGTGGATGTCTGGGAAATCTTCTCAAAGAAGCACTGACTTTGCTAGGATAGGGCATTTCTCCTTTTTCCTATCCCCCCTTTTTCCTTCTTCTTGCATGTAACTCCGATGTACTCACTGTTGCTCCAGCAACCATTTTAGATCATAAGGTTATCTTGAAGTTCAGGATGGGGAGCAGAATTTTAGAAAAACTGGTGCCACCATGGAACCAACATACAGCTCTTGACTACCTGTCTTCGAATTTCATTTACATGAGGCAAAAAATTCTCTATTTTGTTTGAGTTCATTATTTAGAACTTCTATATTTAACTAAACCTAATTCTAACTAATACAATATATATTCATCTATTCACTCAATGAAAAATTAGTATCGACTATGTACCAAGCATCATGCTAACAACTGGGGAATAGCAAGATGAATCAGACAGATTCCCTGCTTGTGATGAGCTCACAAGTTTGGAGAAGAGACAAACATAAATGTACAATTAATATTAATAGTACCTCATAAGAGTTAAAAAAGAGAGGATGAACAAAAGCACTCAAAGAAAGGGTAGCTTAAAAGGCTGGGAACAACTAACCAGAGATAAGACTTGAACCCAACCTTGAAGGATGAGTAGAATTTCAACCATTTAGATGACTGGTTGTTGTATTGTCAGATGTTAAAAAAAGAAAAAAAGTAACCAGAAACAGCTACATAATAAAGACTTGGGAGAGTATGGAATGTTCATTGGACAGTGGGAAGTTTTCTGGGACTGTAAAAAGGTGGGTGAAGGAAGACAGCTAGACATGAAGCTGGAGAAGTAATAGATGCAAGTGCCTTATAAACCAGGCTTAGATTTGGGGATTAACTCTGTGACTTTGGGAAACACTGAATACTTTTTAAAGCAGGGAGCAATGTTATTAAGGTTACAGTTTAGGAAAATCATTGTGGAGGTAGACTGAAGGCTGTGGGACTGGGTAAAGGGCTATTATAGAATATAGACCAGGCTAAGGGCCACATGTTAACTTCCATCCATTCCAATTCCAACCCCATTTTCAATGGATTTCATTTCCCTAATCATCTGCACATTAGCTTGCCCCTTCATCAACTAACATACTCCAATCTAGCACTGCAGCAAAGTCCTCATTCCACTAAAGAGTACCACTTGAAAATAGTCTTGGCTACTCTCTGTTAGGTGTATGAAGTAGGAGGAAATTTGGTTAAGAAGCTAGGTGGCCATCTTTTTTACATCCTTGAAGCAAGGCAGATCTCCTATTTGCTGCCCATTTTCCTTGTATTTGGGAGTTTTCTCTATACTGTCATTTCCCTACCTAGAGCAGAGGACCCCAGGAGTCCTTCTCAGTACCCTGAGCTGCTAACTTGGATCTACTCCCTTACCTCCTGCCCACTTATCATATTCCCTCCCCTATTTTCAAATGGATCTCCTGGACATTACTGTTCCATATAATGCTGCTGCTTCTTTGGTATCAAACTTCTGAAGCTATCCATGAATCATCCTGTCTTCCAATAAGATCTTGTTTGTTTGATACTGGACTGTGAAGACCTTATTCTTAGGGTCAGCAACCTCTCTCAGGTTGCTGTATCTACCTGCACTCTTCCCTTCACTTTGGTCGCCCTTTCTTGCTGCTTGCATTCCTCTAGCACTGGGTGGAGGCATGTTACTTCCCTCCTGGGAATGGCACAGCTAAATTGGGGAAAATAGGAGTCAGAATGAAGATGAGTTGGTGATCAATTAGGAAGAATATCAAAGTGCAGCAAAATCACAAAGAGGTTAACTTTTCTCAGGCCCCAATAAGGACCTGTTTTTTTTTCATGATATTTCTTGAAAAATCGCAAAGGGCAGAATGAAAATATAATGTATTATAGTTCTTCGCCTTTCTTCACCCATTCAATAAGCCCACAACATTTTCTCTTAAATTTAAAACATGTAAATCACTTTTGTATTACAGATATATTTTATCCAATCATGTCCATAATGTCTAAATCCATACAATTATATATACCAGCATGCACTATACAAACAAACACCCACATACGTACATATTTTTGTTCAAAGTCATACCATCTAAAATATAAAAATAAGAAGCTCCAAAGAAAATGTGACTACTTTCCAAGCAGTCCATTGTACTTTGATTTCAAATATTGACTTTTTTTCCTCTGGAAATCTCCAGTTGTTTAAATTGTCTATGCACCAAGCCATGTTCTCAGCTGGAACACTCAAAATCAAGGACATGTTTCTGTACATATTTTTAAGCTTTCATCACATTTTGTTTGAAATTTGCAATGAATCAGCTTAATTTGAATCATTGTGCAAGCTCATATATGCCTATAAACTTTACTTTTGAATATAAACCATAAGGATAGTTTTCCCTTTAATCACTTCTTCTGTTTCAGAGCAGTTTCAAGAATTCAGTGTGTGTTTATTTGCATTGTTGAGTTATTCATCCATTCACCCATTTGGAAAATGTAAATTGGAGATCTACCACGTGACAGATGCTACACAGGGAACTGTAGAGATGCAAAGATAAAGAAGACATGTTCTCTACGCTTAAAATGCTTTCAGTCAGGCAAGAAAGCTACTATTATCTTCCATCTTTATAGGGCTTCATAGTTTACAAAGTATTTTCAAATGCATTCATATTGCATCCCCATAATAACTTTATGAGTTAGACATATAGGTGTTCTTAGCCCTATTTTGCAGATGGGCATACTGTGTCATCTCTCATTAAGTTCTACTTCAGAGGTGATGATCCATTACAGTGAGCTTTAATCTGAATGCAACTAGAATTTTCCAGGAAGCTTAAAAACCTTACGAGAGCCTAGACCCCACCTCCAGAAATTTGGATTTTATTAGTTTGGGTGGGGCCCAGGTATGTGCATTTTTTAAAAATTTGCCAGATGATTTTACTGTGCAATGAAAGTTGACAACTACAGTTGCCATGTTACCAAATTTCTTATGGTTTTCCTTGAATACCATACTGCTTCCCATCTCTGTGTCTTTGTTCCTTTATCCCTGTACTTTCTACTTTATGCTGAAATAATTTTTGTTTATTTTCAACCCCCACCTACACACACACAAGCCTTGAACTATGTGTTATTCTTGTTTTAAGCCCCAGTGCCTACAACAGTGCCTCACAAAGAGTAGGAGCTCAGTGTTTATGGAACTAACTTCAATCACAAAGTACACTCATGTGTTTTATACCCTCTAAGACAGCACGAGGGATAAAATCTTTCACCCATTTAGCTCAGCTACTTCATTCTTGTCCTCTTTTCACTTAAAACCTGAGTCAGTTTTCCTGGAACAAGGCAGAAGGAAAAATTAAGTGGCACTCTGATGTATTACTAAATTAGTCAAATTTCATCAAAGAAAGAGAATCTACAAGAGATATATATGTATATAGGAATATATATATATGTATAAGAATTGGCTCACATGACCATGGGGCTAGGCAGGACCAAATTCTGTATGGCAGGCCACAAGATGGAAACTTTGATGAAAGTTTCAGTGAATTTCCCAGTGTAAGATGGCTGGCTGAAGTGGAGACAGAAATTCTTCTTTTTGACTGCTGAAATCATAAGTTGTCCCTTTAAGTCCTTCAGTTGATTGGATGAGATTGCTCTCATGGCTGAAAGGAGTTTCCTTTGTTAATTGTAGCTATAATCAGCCATCAATACAACAAACTGACTGTGCTTGCTTGACCAAACTGGACACCATAACTTAGCCAAACTGGCACATGAACTTCATCACATCTACATTCACAATCATCCCTCCTCACTGCTTCCTGTCCTTACATACCCTAATTGTCTCTTACCATGCTACACTTTGTAGCAGACAAGGTGGTGTGGTGCTTGACCCCAAGCAACTTCTGAGTCAGAAATGGATTGGCTTTTACCAAGGACATTTTTTAAGTTACTAATTTAAAGTCCTAACCCCGTAAAAATATTCAAATTAAGGCACCAACAAGAGGATGACTTAATGGAGGAGAGGCAGCAGGCATCCAGGACACCCCTGTTAGCTGGGAAGGCATGTGAATGGCATCTGAGGTCTCTGCTCCCAGTTCCCAGTTAATTGCTTTCAGCTTCTGTCCCCAGTGGCTTTCTCTCTAAGCATCTGTGGATCCTCACTCAGCTTCTATAGGGTAAACTCTAGATTTCATCTCTGAACTTCCTTTGGCTCTTTCCAGGTTCTTGGCTATTGGTGTGAGTCCTTGCTTATCACTGGGGTATTTCTGTCTGCATCTCCAAATGTCTGTGTCTAGGCAATCTGCTCTCTGTATCAGCTCTGTACTCTCTCTCTCTCTCTCTCTCTCTCTCTTTTTCTCTCTCTCTCTCTCTTTCTCTCAGCACTTTTTAGGATGCCAGTAAACTAATTAAGACCCACATTGAATGGGCAGTGTCACACCTCCACGGAAACAATCTAATCAAAAGGTCCCACCCACAATAACTGGGTGAGTTCCATTGCCAAATGGAGGCACAGAGCCCTTAGGAGTGTATAGACATGGAGACGAGGACTAGGAAGTAAGCTAAGCCGCTGTGGTACTTGAATGCTCTACACTCATGTGCAACAGTCTCATCCTGCGACCCGCAAATCTCCCCGTACACCATGCACCTGAATCCCATCACCCACCCCCATGCTGTGCTCCAGCACCACCGCCCTGAACTCCCACCAGCACATTCCCCCTATACACACACACACCCGCACACATGTGCACACTTTCACCAGACCAAACTATCTCTCCCGCCGCAAGTGCATCATCTCACCCCAGCCCTTAAGAGACCCATGCACCTGTGCTCAGCCCCTCAACTTCCACCTCTCCCTCCCTGCCGACATCAACTGAACATCCAGGTTGCAAGCACTCATGTTCATTCTCAGGCCATAACTGCCCCCAGCCCACACAGACTCAACCCTGCCCTGTTGCCCCTAGGCTCTGCGCATGTGCACAACAGGGTGTTGTCCTCCAGACCTGCACATACCAGGGTCGTGCTGTCACACCCATACATACATTTGTCCACATCCTCCCCACCAGCCACGCAAACATCTGTGCACCAACCTCTTGACCTCTGTACTGCAGACCCCTGCCCCACACATGTGCACACCCTTGCCCCAGCTACCACACCCCTGCTGGCACAAGCAACCTGCACTCACATGTGGCAACTGTTCATGTGTGTATCTGTGCCACATAGCCTATGCCCTGCACATGTACACCCCTGCCGAACCCCTGCACTTGCACATTTGTGTCAGGGCCCTGCACAGCTGACATCACCCGCCCCTGACCCACATCTCTCAACCCCTGCAACCTGTGACCTGTGCCTGCACACTCATAAATCCTCGTCCTGGGCCCCTGGATCCCTCCCCCTGCACAAGGACACAACCGGCATCCTGCCCTCCCTGTGCCCTGGCCTCTGTGCCCTGTACCCCACCCCTGATACCCACGAACCCACACTCCATGTGCCCACCCACATCCTGCCTGCACACCAGCCCCCAGGTGTACACACAGCCCAACCATTTGCCTCCCTTCATGCCCTGCCTCTGTGTCCCCCAGCTGCACCCTGCTCCTGTGCTCCAAGGCCTGCCTGAGCTGCACCCTGCTCCCACAGCCCCCACACTGCCCCTCCACAACCCTGCACCCCACACACCATGCTCACAGGCACCACTGTAGCATCCCCGACTCATGCTTATACCTGCGCCACAAACCGTAACTGCACGGTTGCACCCTGCACAATGCCCCTTGTCCTGCCCCACACCCACCCTACAAACACAAAGCTTTAGACTACTGAAGGAAATCAACTTCCAAGGTAACCCTAAGAAGATATTTACAGGCCCCAAAGGCAACAGAAGATCGCTAAGCATATGAATATCCAAACAGATATATCTCAACCTAATGACGAAAAGATGCAGAATTTGGAATAACTAATCAGATGTTCATATTACTCTAACTAAATAAAATCAATGGAACTGCTAACAACATAAAGGAGATCAAGAAGCCACTAGAAGAGCATAAAGAGGAATTTAAAAAAATAAATAGAAAAATAGCAGATGCAACACAGATTAAAGATGCTGTAGACCAAATCAGAAATATATTAGAGACATACAACAGCAGATTTGATGAATCAGAAGAAAGAATAAGCAAGCTAGAGGGCAGGACAACTGATTTTGAACTCACAAAAGAGCAAATGGTTAAAAAAAAAAAAAGGAAAAATTTGAATTGTATCTCAGGGATATTGATGGACAAAACAAATACAAGAATCATTGGTATCCTAGAAGGAAAAGAGAAGAGTAAAAGGCTAGGAAAATTAGTTGAGGATATAATGGGGGAAAATTTCCCAACTCTTATAAAAGATACAAATATGCAAATCAAAGAAGCCCAATGAACTCCAGATAGAATTAATCCAAATAGGCCTATTCCATGGCACAAACTAATCAGCCTGTCAAATCTTGAAGAGAAGCAGAAAATCCTGAAAGCAGCAAGAGAAAAACAATCTAATACATACAAGTGAAACCACATAAGACTGAGTTTGGACTACTCAACTGGCACTACAGAGGCAAGAAGGCAATGGTATGATGTATTTAAGATCCTGAAAGAGAAGAATTTCCAGACAAGAATTCTCTACCCAGCCAAATTGTCTGTCAAAACTGAGGGAGAGATAAAAAATTTTCACACACAAACAAATGCTGAGAGAATTTGTCAACAAGAAGCCAGTCCTACAAAAAATACTAAAGGAAGTTCTGCTGACTGAAGAAAAAAAAAAAAGGAGAGGGAGGGAGGTCTGAAGGAGGTCATAGAATTGAAGAGTACCAGTAAGGGTAACTTAAAAGATAAAAAAAAAAAAATGGAAGAGGGAAATGAATGCACAGATCTGACAAATAAAATCCAAAGGATGAAATGCTGGATTCAAAAAATGCCTTTACAATAATAACTTTGAATGTTAGCAGACTATTACCAGTTAAAAGATACAGACTGGCAGACTGGAGTAAGAAATATAATCCAGCCATGTGTTGCTTACAAGAGACTCATCTTAGACACAAGGATACAAATGGAATGAAAGTGAAAGGATGGGAAAAAATGTTCCATGCAAGCTGTAACCAAAAGAAAGCAGAAGTAACTATACTAATATCAGACAAAATAGACTTTAAATGCAAAGACATCATAACAGACAGAGAAGGACAGTATAAATTAATAAAAGGGATACAGTTCACCAAGAAGAAATAATAATTATAAATATTTATGCTCCCAATCAAGGAGCTCCAAAGTATATGAGAAAAATATTGGCAAAACTGAGGGTAGAGATAGATGTTTCAACAATAACAGTAGGAGACTTCAATACACCACTCTCCTCTTTAGATAAAACAACCAGACAGAGGATCAGCAAGGAAATAGACAACTTAAACAATTTGATAAATGAATTAGACTAACAGACATATACAGGCCATACACCCCAAAACATGAGGATATACATTCTTCTCTAGTGCTTAGAGAACTTTCTTCAGGATAAATCACATGCTGGGGCATAATATAGGACTTTATAAATTTGAAAACATTGAAATTATTCAAAGCACTTTCTCTAATCACAATGCAATGAAGCTGGAAATCTATAACCACCAAAGAACAAGAACTTTCACAAATATATGGAGATTAAATAACACATTCTTAAACAGCAAGTGGGTCAAAGAAGAAATGGCTAGAGAAATTGGTAGTTATCTGGAAACAAATGAAAACAAGAATACAACATAGCAGAACTTATGGCATGTGGCAAAGGCTCTGCTGAGAGGAAAATTTACTGCACTAAATGCCTATATTAAAAAAGAAGAAAGCACAAAAATTGAGGACTTAACTGCTCACCTGGCAGAACTTCAGAAAGAACAGTAAACTAAGCCAAAGCAAATAGAAAAAGAGAAATGACAAAGATTAAAACAGAGTTAAATAAATGGGAGAACAAAAGAACAATAGAAAGAATCAATAAAACCAAACTTACTTCTTTGAGAAAATCAGTAAAAGCAATGGACAGCTAGCAAGGTTGACAAAGAAAAAGGAGAGAGGATGCAAACAAACAAAATCAGAAATGAGAGGGGGGGTGTTATGATAGACCCTGAAGAAATATTTTATAAATCAAAAGAGAAAACTATGATCAACTATTCACCAATAAAATAGAAAATTTAGATGAAATGAACAAATTTCAGTAAACACACAAACAAGCTATACTGACTAAAGAAGAAATGGGACATCTCAACAAACCAATCACAAGTAAAGAGATTCAATCAGCCATCAAAAATCTTCCTACAGAGAAAAGCCCAGAGCCAGATGGTTTCACAGGGAAATTTTTCCAACATTCAGAAGAGAACTACCATGAAACCTGCTGAAACATTTCCAAAAAATTTGAAGAAAAAGCAATATTGCCTAACTCATTTTAAGAAGTTAACAATACTTTAATGCCAAAACCAGGTAAAGATGCTATAAGAAAGGAAAACTACAGGTCAATCTCCTTAATGAACACAGATGCAACACTTCTCAACAAAATAGCAGCAAATCAAAACCAGCAACACAGTATAGGAATTATACACCATGACCAAGTGGGGTTTATACCAGGAATTTAATGATAGTTCAACACAAGAAAATCAACTAATGTAATACGCCACATTAACAAATTAAAAGGGAAAAATCACATGTTCATTTTGATTGATGCTGAGAAAGCATTATACAAGATTCAACATCCTTTGCTAATAAAACCTTCAAAAGGCAGGAATGAAAGGTATTTCCTCAATATGATAAAAGAGCATATGTGACAAACCCATAGCCAGCATCATACCTAATGATGAGAGACTGAAAGATTTCCCCCTAAGATCTGGAATGAGACAAGGATGCCCTCTATTGCCACTATTATCCAAAATTGTACTAGAAGTTCCAACTAGAGCTATCAGGCAGGATAAAGAAATAAAAGGCATCCTAAAGGGTGCACAGGTGGTTCAGTGGTAGAATGCTCACCTTCCATGCAGATGATGCACCCAAAAAGAAAAGGCATCCTAATTGGAAGGGAAGAATTAAAAGTTTCATTATTTGTGGATGACATGGTACGTACTTGGAATAACCTGAGAAATCTACAACAAAGATACTTGAGCTAATAAATAAATACAGCACTGTGGTGGGATATAAAATTAATATGCAAAAATAAGTAATGTTTCTATACACAAGCAACGCCCTAAGAGAGGTGATAACTATGGAGAAAAAATCCACTCAAAATAGCAACTAAAAGAATCAAGTATCTAGGAATGTATGTAACTAGGGATATAAAGGACTTGTATACAAAGAATGCCATAACATTGCGAAAGAAATCACAGAAGATCTAAATAGGTGGAAAAACATTACCTGCTCATGGACAGGAAGATTAAGTGTAATTAAGATGTCATTTCTACCCAAATTAATTTACAGATTCAATGCAACACCAATCAAAATTCCAAAAACCTATATTAAAGACTTGGAAAAGCCAATTACCAAATTCATTAGGAAGGGAAAAAGATCCCAAATAGCTACAAGCATCCAGGAAAAGAAGAACGAAGTAAAACAATTAACACTTCCTGATGTTTAAATTTATTATAAAGCCACAGTGGTCAAAGTAGCATGGTACTAGCACAAAGACAGAAGTATTAAACAATGTAATCAAATCAAGAGTGCAGAAATAGACCACCAAATCTATGGTCAATCTTCCACAAGGCCCTCAAATACACTGAACTGGAACAAAATAGTCTTTTAAATAAATGGGCATGGGAGAAATGGATATCAACAGCCAAAAGAATGAAAGAGGACCCTAACCTTACACCGTCTACAAAAATTAACTCAAATTGGATGAAACAGCTAAATCTAAGAAATAGTACTATAAAACTCCTAGGGGGAAATGTATGGAAACATCTTCAAGACCTAGTAATAAGAGGTAGCCTTCTAAACTTTGCACCCAAAGCACAAGCAACAAAAGAAAAAAATAGATAAATGGGAACTTCTTAAAATCAAATGCTTTTGTGCCTCAAAAAACTTTGTCAAAAGGGTGAAGAGGCAGCCAACTCAATGAGAGAAAATATTTGGAAATCACACATTGGAAAAAGGTTTGATATCCTATATACATAAAGAAATCATACAATTCAGCCACAAAAGAACAAACAACCCAATTATAAAATGGGCTAAAGATATGAATGGGCATTTTTCTGAAGAGGAAATTCAGATGGCTGAAAAGTATATGAAGAGATGCCATTTAATTAGCTATAAGGGAAATATAGATCAAGACTACAATGAGATACCACCTCACACTTTTAAGAATGGCTGCCATTAAACAATCAGGAAACTACAAATGTTGGAGAAGATGTTAAGAAATTCAGACACTTATGAACTGCTGGTGGGAATGTATAATGGTACAACTGCTATGGAAGACAGACTGGTGGTTCC